>NW_024883373.1:0-100249 GCF_019059575.1 Amphibalanus amphitrite
CTCTCTCTCTCTCTCTCTCTCTCTCTCTCTCTCTCTCTCTCTCTCCTCTCTCTCTCTCTCTCTCTCTTCTCTCTCTCTCTCTCTCTCTCGCTCTCTCTATCTCTCTCTCTCTCTCTCTCTCTCTCTCTCTCTCTCTCTCTCTCTATCTCTCTCTCTCTCTCTCTTTCACTCTCTCAACACATACACATACACCCTCTCATTCTCTACCTCACACACTATCTCACTTACCCTTTCCCTCTCTATTTCACAGGCACTCCCTATTGCCGCATAAGTTTCGAATGACATCTCTGTTTATGTGCATTGGCTGCCGAGATCACAATGCCTGAGCTCGGGGAAGTATTCGTATGTTATTCCTATTTGTATATAGTTATAACGCGAATGGATAGTCGTGCACTGACTCCTCCTCCCAATAATTCAAACAAAGCCAGCCACAAACGTGCTCGGGTTCAGACTGCACTGCCCTTGGCCCATTGATTTTGTTCGCTCAGTTGGCCCTTTGTTTTAGTTCGCTCAGCGGCTGTGGGGTCCCGGGACGAGGCGGCGCCCTTCAGCAAGCAGGTGGGCGATTTAAACCGGGTTGGACGCCACGTTAAATGATGACGCGGCATAATTAGATATATACGACTCGCCAGTTTACCCACAGTGGGTTCCTCTTGCACATGTCAGTTATGCCGAATGTTAAATTGATCGCCGCATTACAAATTTAATTCGACGTAATACAGATAATGAAGCATCTATTGTCACTACATTTGAAATAAGATATTGATGCGCCATTAGCTCGTTTAATTTTACCTAGACCTCTACAAATATGGGTGCGTCATTAACTAATGAGAACTTCTCCAACAAATTTGAACTATTCCAATAACTTTTAAATAAATAATATTCTTAAATCATAAATGCATTTCGCAAATAGTTACAACAAATAACACATGCTGTTCCGCCCGCTCCTGGCTGCGCTCTCGTTTTGACGTAATTTAGCCAGCTAATGCCAACGTGAGCTTCTTCAGTCGCCTCATCCAGCTCGGTAATCGCACACGTCTGGTGAGAACGACGACCGTGGGTGGTGACCGTTTCGGTTTGTGTTTTACTTTGGTCTACCCGTTTTGCCTGTTCCGTTCTTGCCGTGAGAGTTCGGGTCTGGAGGTGACCTCCAGTTGACCTCCAGGGTCAGGCCGGGTCGCGTTGGATCTGATCCTTACTGCCGTGAAGCAGTTCTTTAAAGGCAAGGCCGACCCGACAAAACATTCACATGGTCGCACAAACAATGTTGAAGGCCGCAAGCTTGCCGTACAAAAAGCGGCAAGTGGAAGTACAAAGTGTGTAGGTCACCGCGTCTTACCCCGTCTGTTTCGGGTGTTTCGTAGTCGCTGTTCTCTGTTTACTGGCATGACGCGGCTCTTCGTGATGCGAAAGATAAACTGGGTCGATGCTGAATGTTCCCCAAACCTTTAAATTTTAAACGTTTAGGAATTTGCCAACCATGTACACCGAACAGACGGCGTTTGCCGAATCAAGTAGATGTTCAATTGGTGATTTACATGCAAGAATAGGAAATAATTCTAGATTAGCGACAAAGTCATTGTTTTATGATTATATGGCTATTTGGGCCAGCCGTCCAGTTTTCTACGACAGCTGGATGCCGTAGCCGAGCGGCTGCAAGAAAAGTTTTGATTGTGCTTTTTGTGAGGCAGGCCAGTCACTGAATAACACATTGATTGCTATTTGTTTGCTACACTGAAAGATAGGGGTGAAATGGGATTAATGTGAACAAAGATTGTTACCACGGATATCCGGATAATTTTCCCTCTCTGGATAAAATCGAACGGCAATTTACGCTGCAAACATCTAGTAACTGCACAGAGGGGCGCCTCCCACTGGATATAATCATTTTCGCTTGCATTCACACCTTCATGTAGTAACACTTTCCTTTCACACTAATTAAAACACCAGCTCGCTAAACTGGTCCCTCCCTGTTTTCCTAACATCCCCCAGTGGTGTACAGTAACCGATCATAAGAATGCGTTAAAACCTCAACTTCAACCGGCGTAAACATCCCGCAGGCTCGTACAAAATATTTCCTCTTTGGGTTCAGTTGCTTTTGACGATAACCGAATTAGTGACAGTAGATGTACATGCCATATATTGTCTGATCTATACCCATAATGAAATCAAACCAGTCTTCATTATACCAAACCCACGCCTAAGCAAAAGCCGTCTCGTCATGTAAATTCAGCTGGTCGCACAAAAACGACCCCGGGTGCGGCCCGCTAGCCCGTACAAAAACTCGCCGGGACGGTCACGGCGTTGCGCCTCGCCTGTTCGGGTTTTTGCTGTTGAGCGTCTCCAGCCGAAGCGGTACACTGACCTGGTTTGCGCGGCACAGAGGGCAACCGAACGGGCTTCCGGGTACCGTACGGTATCCACGGCGGCACCAGTATGTTTAGGCGTTTACATGACATGATAAATCAAAATCCAACTGAAATAGGTTGTTCATTTTTACAGATAAAGTTGTAATGTTCACATTTTGTTTCGGTTTCGCAGGTGACACAGCATTTAATCACCCTATCGTTTCCTTTTGACGCGCATTGAGTATAGATTCATTCGATTATATTTTCTAGATAGTAGATACGCTCGATGACAATGACAATTTGCGCATAGCGTCATTTTACGTTATATCGGCCACCTAACTTACATGACGCTCGAGCACGATGACAATTTGTTCATTGTTTACGATATTACATTGGCCACCTAACTTACATAAAATATATATGTTTCACTTATAGCTTGTCTGTTAAAACAGTAGGCAACATGGTTAGAGATTTTGTGAAGGGGAAGTCGATGGCCGTTGCTGCCATCAGATTGCTAAATCATTATAAAGCATTGTAACAAATACCTTACGTTAAATCACGTATTCTTACGTTAAATAATGTGCCTCTCCTACAGCGACTTCAGATATTTAGGCTGGAAATGACAGCAGAGGTTCAACCTTTAGTAAACTTTAAATCTTATATTTAATAGGCACATAACAACATAAAAGGTTCTGAAGCAATAAAGACAAACGTTGAATAAGGTTAATACGTTTTTCAAATGGTTTCAGTTGCATCTTAGCATAATGGAAATTGGGTTGGTTATTTCATTCTGACGCTGTTTCAGATAAATCGTTCATTCCTTCAGCATATCCGCAATTCACTCACAGTCACTCTCCGTTAGCAGCACTCACACTCACTTCTTCTGACTCATACTCTACTCTCACTCAGACACTCGCAAGCCACACATGCGTACATTTTGATCTCTTTATGCATTAGATGCACTCTCATCCAAACTTTCGACCCGCACACAGCCCTCGTCATTCAACACACTCACACCTCACACACAACAACATTCTCAACAAAAGACTGCACTTGCACTTTCACTCAACATATTTGCAACTCACGAGTTGCATAAGTTTTCTTTGTGTTGCTATTTTTATTGCAGTCATTGCAAACTTTTGCCTATCAATTTTGGCTGCTGGCTTGGCTCGTTTGTTCCTAGAAGTTCGGATATTGAGCGGAGTAAATTGAATAAATTTCGTATGGCTCAATCGACCGTTCTTTCAAGATCAATTCGGTGGGGGCGTCTAACAGCTGCAGCCGTCTGATTTACACAGTTTAAGATTTACAAAATCACGTACTGAGCAAGCGCACTGGATTTACAGCAGGCCGTTTCGCCAAATGCAGTTTAAGTCTTACGTTAGCGGCGTATCCTCATACCAGCAAGAATGAAAAACGTTTTTTAGACTTACTGTTAGCCGTTTGTTTAAACAGTTTAAGATTTACAAAACCACGTACTAACATGCGATTCCGGCGACTTTACGGGCAGGGCGTTTCACTAGATAATGCAGTTTAAGGCTTACGTACCTAATGGCGTGCCTGACACCTACCGGGAGAAAAACGTTGTTCAGCCGAATTTTACTGGAAAGAACGTTCCCGGCCGATTAGCACCATTATGTGAGGGGGGCTTAGGCCGGTCCTGTAGGCCCTTCGTTACCTCCCCTCCGGATATCTACGTTACTCTACAGGAGCAGTGTTAGGCCGGGACGTCACCAGCCTTTACCCCGTCTGCCACACGGGCCACTGTCCTCTACACTAATTGAACTAAACTATGCATCGTGGTTCAGGTGAATAACTCCGCCATTTTGGGGCACACGCGGTTGGTAGCGAACCCTCGTGGGTTTGGAGCTAAGCTCCTGAGCCATGATGACTAACTAAGGTACCGAATGAATCTGACTCCGCTCAAACTCCGTTCTCCTTCGACTCATCTCATTACCAAAGACGCTATCGATTCATCCCCCCATTTATTCACATTTATCAAATTGCCGAAATCCAGATAAAAGACTGCCGAGTGAAACATTCGTAAACCATGACTCTTTACCCTAACGCTATCCTACGCCACGCGAATTAACCTAACCCTCCTCCCGGTTGCTCCTACCTAGCTAGGGGATGTCCGTGAGCCCGCGACAATCCCTGCGTGGTCGGAACCTACCTCGAGCCAGATGCCAGCAGCGTGAAGAGCGGTCGGGTGCCCAGTGTTGCCACCACCTCGGGTTGCAGACACTAAGCCCCCGTTTGCTTCCACGCTGCGCTTACATACCAGCTCGAGGCGGATACGCCCCCGTCAGCCGGTCCGAGGCTAGACCAATCGGTTGACGGCGGCGCACGGTTCCGGCCTCGCTGGCCTCCTAACGCGTCCCTACCCGCACAAAAACAACACGCAGCACACGCTAGCGCCGGGCCGCCGGCTCACAGCCGGTCTGCACTGCGCCGTCTGTGCCGACCCGGTGGCCGCTGACGCGACACAATTCCGATACAAATCACAGCTATACATAAACAATTCCGATACAAATCATAGCCCTACAAAAATAATGTTTGACGCGGAAGCTTATTACGCGTTGACCAATCATATTGCGTAGGACAAACCCATCGGCTGTAAGCAGCATTCTGATTGGCTGACGATGACGTGACTGCATTCCTCAGCAAGGCACGCATTCCTCTGCAAGGCACTCTTTTCGGAACGAAAATGGAATATCTTCGTCTAGGGTGATCGTTGGGCCGTAAAAGCTTCTGATTTGTGCTAGTCTCAGCGCAAGCAACAAAACTGCTATTCCAGTTCCAAACCCCATGTTAAAAGTGAACTATTTCTACAAACACATGTGGCCACAGTCTACAAACACGATAACAAATATCGATTGCGCTTCGCTCAACCAGAGCCATGTTCGTTCTTGCTCATGAAACAGTGCATCCCCATAAAATGAAAAGTCTGAACGAATGCATTCAGATTCCTACCTCTGAATCACTGTATATTGAGATCCGTTTCTTAACAGGAACACAAACGCGGCCCATCAATTTGTCAGTACTAAGGCAACAGGTGGCGGTTAAGGTGGCGCTGTTATCGCTGATGGAGCGGTCCCGCGGCTGCGCTACTCTGTGTGCGAATTGGCCTGACAGGTGGTGCTGATTCTGCACACGTGTAACCCTCCCTCACGCTCTGCGGTTGACTGACACCAGCCTATAGATGTCGCTCTCGTCGCTTTGTTGATGTGCGCCGCCCTTCCCGGGCCTTCCAGTCTTGACTGCGGTGGAGAACTGCGACAAACCCAGTTCGAGATGGATGGTGGCCTCTGTAGTCCTATGTTTCTGTGATCGTATCATAAATGGTGCTGCCTCCCAACCTTCTAACCACTAATCTTCTGCACTCTTCTAATCAATTCTAACTGTTAAACAAATCCTATCCTCACCTTTAGCCCTATGCAGCGCCATTTATTGATTCACGTTTCACTCAATCTCCCGATGCTGATCTCAAGTGCTTCTTTCGTTGATGATTAAATATATGTACCACCGGTGGACTCCGGGGAAAACAACAACAACAACAACAACAACAGCGTCTGACAAATGACAACGCATTAAATGGCCAACTTCTGACACTATCTACCAATACGGACGGCAATAAAATTGCATTGCAAAATGCAAATAGAATTGCACGATTTCCAAGCGCAGCTTGAAACCAAGTGCGACCAGCTAGTGTCATTTTCACAACCAAGTGCGACCAGTTAGTGTCTCGAGACACATTCCAACTGCATAGGTACCGCAGTAACCCATTAGGGGCGAAAGGAAACACATGACTTGTGTACGACCAGCGTTCTGTCAGCGTACGACGCATAAAGCAAACTGCTCAAACAACTGCGGTCCCGAACAACACAACACAGAGCTCCGAAACGAATGGTTTACAAAAGTCTACGACTGACGACATCGAAACAGTACGTTCATCGGGACTAGTCACATGACTCGCTCAACCCAGCTGGGTTATGGGTACTAATTGCGCTTCAAATTGACCTCTGACAGCCATTTACTTACGCTAGTTTGATGCATAAAACTGTACACTGAAACTCAAGCGGCAGATAGGTCTCCATCAAGGTGGTTATATACAACAGAGCACCTAGCTAAAACGAGCGCGAGCGCACGTTTTGAAAAAACCGCACTGTCACACTAAACCGCACTGTCACACTGACAGAACACTGAGCCGCGAGTCGTGACAGTCGCACTGCGTCATATGCACGCAGATGTCGCACTCACGGCACTGTTGCTGGCACTGCGCTGCGGGTGGACACGCGCGGTGCAGTAGCTCCACGGTGTGCGGCTCACCGGAGGGATTACCAGTCTACGACCGGACAGTACAGGCGGGAAATGCGGTGTCTTCAATCATGACCGCCGTCCCCGTCTCCGCGGAGTGCCGCACGGCGGCGACGCGGCGGCGTCGGATCTTGAGCTGGTGGACACTAGACTCCTGCCAGAGCTACCAGCTTCAGCCCTTCAGCATCCTGTCATCAGCAAACTCCAGCAGAGCTCCAATGCAACTGGGAAAATAAAATTTATGCTGTTAAGCTAAATCATGCAAAACATTTCCTTGCACAGGATTCTCTTGCGCAGTTCAGCAAAATCTTCTGTGATATCCATGGCCGTGACAAGAGGACTTGATGCCATTGTAAAAAATATAGGTTCATTGGTTCTCATTTACCCACATCAAGCCTCTATAGGTACCATTCACTTGTATATCATGAAGTATGTTAACTACACAATATTTATGCAATAGACTGACATGAAATATGTAGGAATGGCAAGAGAGATGGGTAAATAAGCCAAATAGGTTGCAGGATTTATTGGCACCAAACAGGTCAGAAAGTAGAAGTTCAAACAATCTTACAAACTACACCAGAAAAAGGCTTTGAATTAGGTACAAAATCATGCCACAGAAATAAAAACAATGCAGTTTTGTAGAGCATTTCCCAAAAGATAATTGTGATTCAGCCTTGCTCTCCCATTCTGAGATTGAATAAATACAAATTATGAGGTGAAAGTTACTAAAAAGCAGTTTTTGTTTTTTTTAGAAAACAGCTTCAATCCATGTTTGCCTGATTTCAAACTCAAGGCAACATCTCATAGCTTTGACAGCATGAAATTTCATTATCGAGGTTACAACTTCCATAATCAATTGTCACAAACAGTGCACTTTAATATGGATAATTAACACAAAATCAGCCAGCCTTGTATCTTTATCTGGTGAAACTCATGAAACCAACAAAGCAAACAATTTCTGGGCAAAACATTTAGGTATTTGACAAGCTCAAGCACTAGTCACTGGAGCGGTATGATGGGGTCTCGTAACTTGAACGTTCAGTCTGTAAGAGCATGCCTGACTTGACTTAACGGCTTTGAGGCATCACAAAGACTTTTGCAGCAGCTCCTATTCTTTTTTAACATAAACTTAAACTATCATTACCATGCTATGATGATGAGGTGGCTGGTTTCGGGCGCATGAAAAGTAGCAGCCCTTCTTCCATTCTATTTCTTTGTTTTCACATGCTGGACAAAATTTATTTTTCTTCCACGTTCCTTCTGTCTTTATAAAAAAATAATAGGTAACATAATTGCTTCACTTCTTCTTTATTTTCCAAGTATTGCTGCTGCAATCCACATCTCCCGTTAGTAAACCATTGCCCTTTGGCTGCTAAAGTAAATAAGTGGAATACGCCAGAAATTGTCAAAATCGCGCCAAAATAGCAAACTAAGATGAGAAAAAATAACCGCACCCGGCATGAATCGGAAAAGGGACGATTTTAGGACGATTGGCCAAAGCAAAAAAAGGTAATTTTTAAAAAATCCAAGATCATATTCAAGAAAAGGTCTCTGGGAAGTTTTTACCCTGTATCATCCAATACTTTTTCAATTTTCATCCTCCATTTAAAAGGTAAATATCGTTTTCTATAACACGCTGACTCTTGGCCAGTCCAGCACAATGAACAATCAGAAGTTATTCTTACCAAAATTTGTAGAGCAGATGAGAATTTAAGTTAAAAGATTAACTTAGAATGCCGACATCATTTGCATATTTTTACGGTGGGACTAAAAAACATGCTATGCCCACTTTGCATTGAACAGGCTGACGCCGCAACAGCGTCAAAATTGCACTAAACGGCTTGAAAGAAGGCGGCCGGCGGCCGCCAAATTCACACTCGGTGACTCACTCATTTGGGGCCTTGGCTCATTTGTTGGTTCTCGGGGAGCGGGGAAGGTGCTGCTGGAAGGACCGTCTGTGTCAGGTCGGTCACTGGATATGGGAATTGGGAACAGTGTATACTCGTATGCATAGATATCGATTTCTGTGGTATGCCAGACTTTCTGTGAACTTGAACGTCTAGTGTTTGACTGTGAGCGCATGCCTTCTGGTGAGCGGTGAGCGCCGGTAGCCCAAGCCCTGCAGTTTTGTGTTTTTGCTGCTTTATATACTTTTTCAATACAATTGACAGTTAAAATGAAAATTAATAACTTAACCTGAGGGCTGTTCACGGGCCCTGTCAGCCTCGAAGCTCCGCCCACTTCGTTCCTACGTCAGCCTTCTCATCCTGTCACCGCACACAGCGATCGCTGTGGCCGGTCGGGACTGGCCACAGCGGACCGTCCACTGCACGCAGCTGTGACGTCAGAACCGCCTACCCATCCCCTACCCCCATGCCTGCTGGACGCACCGCACACACCGCACGCAGCAGTGTGCGGTGCCTGTGAACGCCCCTCTGGATTCACATGGTAGCAGGGGGTGTCACTACTTTGCTTCGCCATAGTTCCAGCACTGATGTCATTGGTTTTGATCCTGGTGACATCAGTGCTGTCTACATCCTGGACTAAGTGACGTGAACGTGCATCACCCGTGGTGTAGCCCACCTATTATATTTCCTTTGGCTGAATTTAGTCTGTAAACTGAGTTGAAGGAAACCCTGATGAAAAATAGGACAAACAAGTAATTTCCTGGATGATCACAGGTACCTAGTCTATTTTGGTCTTCTAATCATCTATCAAATTGTTAGCTTGTGGATGAAGCTTAGCTCTGTTTAGAGGCAGTGTGTAACAATGTTTTTTTAACCGATTTTGTATGGTCAAGTGCTAGTTCAAGCTGTTGTTAAGCTGTCTTTGGGTGGTGCTACCTCAACCTTCATGACCCTGTCTCTGGTATCATGGTGAGCTGCGCTGCCACCTACTGCTACCATATAACCTGTGTTAGTGGCTAGATTTCCATGGAATGGTAAGCAAACTTTTTTTTTGCTTGGCAGTTTTGCTTGTGTTTGCATGGAGAATATAGCTGACACACTGTATATGGCTGCCACAGTTAGTGGCTGTCTTGCATGTCATAACTTACCTGTTCAGTTATCATCTCACATAGCAAAACAGAACCCATCACCCAGGTGCCAGGTGGGTTTCTACAATTATGAATGGGAAAGAAAAATACCAGAGGAGATCTCAGCTGGCTACCTGGATCATTTTCCAGAGAACACAGAAGACAGTAGGCCAGTTCAATGTTGCCCTATTTACTGTTATCCCATGGGGCTTCCACACACTACACAGTCATCAGTTTGTGCTTGCCTGTCAGACTAAATGCTCTTCAGTGTATGACTGTTCCCTTGGGCTGTGTCATACACTCATACATCTTCTCAATTAACCCTCGCCCGTATTGGTGTTTTTCCAGCCGCGAACGTATAAGGGGGGGGGGGGGTCCGTTGGATCCCCCCCCCCTTGCCGTTTCGCCCCTGATCGAGCTAGAGCTTCGCGGAAAAAAACGAGCGTGTTGCCCGTGACGAGAGGAAGCCGATGATACATAATTTTAAGGTCTTAGGTCATTGGTTGACCTTGCAGGTCAGGTCAATGACCCAAAAGTCGGAAAATCGGGAACTGTTAGAACGTCGTAAAGTGTGGCTGCTATGGGGTTTTTCGTGGCGCTGATCACGAATATCATGTTAGTTTTGATCACAGATGATGTCTTCATGCATTTAGTCCAGGTCGGGTCAGGTCAGGTCAGGTCAACCAGTAGGGGTCCTGCTGGGTATTCCTAGTAGGTGTCAACCGCCTCTGACAGCTTCGTAACATGTTACGAAGGCACCAAAACTACTTCGTAAATGTTCATATGGTTGCTAAATTCGAATTCAGCTCCAAAAACTGGCCTAGAAACATGTAAAACTCGAAAAAGTGAACCGAGGTCACCAAAGGTCAATGACCTGACCTGACCTTCAGGTGACCTTGACACCCACCCTAATGCATGGGGGCAATATCATATCACCTGTTTGAACGTTTGAAACCACGAAAAGACTGCAAACGCGCGGCTAATGCGACCCGACATACGCCGAATCGCGATTCCGGCCAAACATGGTCTCGAAAAGTAGGTCACAGGTCAAAGGTCATTGGGGTTAGGGTCATGACATTTTCAGGGTAGGTGTAAAATTGATTAACGCGAGGGTACTGAAAGTTTCGTCGCGATCGGCCGCTTTTTACGCGAGTTATTCGCGAAAAACCATGGGGGGGGGGGTCCGTTCGACCCCCCCCCCCTATACGGGCGAGGGTTAAGACATCAGGCTTTGTTCAAAGTTCTTCATCTTCATGTTATCAGGACAAGAGGCACAACATCCTCTAGGACCTGTTCTCACCTATTTCCTTAAGGTGACCTTCCCAGTTCTTTCAAAATCTACCTAATATGCTTCAATCACATCTGAGAGTAATGAGTATCCTTTGTTTAGTAGGCATCTTTAACCCTCGCATGTGTGTGTAGGGCGGGGGGTCGGATGGACCCCCCATGGTTTTTCGCGAATAACTCGCGTAAAAAGCGGCCGATCGCGACGAAACTTTCAGTACCCTCGCATTGATCAATTTTACACCTACCCTGAAAATTTCATGACCCTGACCCGAAAGACCTTTGACCTGTGACCTCTTTTCCGAGACCATGTTTGGCCGGAATCGCGATTCCGCGTATGTCGGCTCGCATTAGCCGCGCGTTTGCAAGTTTTTCGTGGTTTCAAACGTTCAAACATGTGATTTGATGTTGCTCCCATGCATAAGGGTGGGTGTCAAGGTCACCTGAAGTTCAGGTCAGGTCATTGACCTTTGGAGACCTCGGGTGACCTCGGTTCACTTTTTCGAGTTTTACATGTTTCTAGGCTAGTTTTTGGAGCTGAATTCGAATTTAGCAACCATTTGAACATTTACGAAGTAGTTTTGGTGCCTTCGTAGCATGTTACGAAGCTGTCAGAGGCGGTTGACACGTACCTACTACGAATACCCGTCACAACCCCTAGGTACTGGTTGACCTGACCTGACCTGACCCGACCTGGTCTAAATGCTTAAAGACATCATCTGTGATCAAAACTAACACGATATTCGTGATCAGCACCCCTAAAAACCCCTTAGCAGCCACACTTTACGACTTTCTAATTGGTCCCCATTTTCCCGACTTTGGGTCATTGACCTGACCTGGAAGGTCAACCAATGACCTAGGACCTTAAAATTGGGTATCATCGGCTTCCTCTCGTCACGGGCAACACGCTCGTTTTTTTTCCGCTAAGCTCTAGCTCGATCAGGGGCCAAACGGCAGGGGGGGGTCCAACCGACCCCCCCCCCCTACACATTAGAAGCTGGCAAACGCCGCACACATGCGAGGGTTAATCATAGTTATTATATTCCCCACTCCTCAGTTACAACTCCCAGAAGTATGGAACAAGACCAAGACCTATTTGCCTTGGGTCTCATGATCATCTTCCTCACTAGTCACTGTTAGGCCTTACACTAGTTTGATTTGACCATCTTGCGCATAATTACAGCATATAAGTTTGTGACCATGCCATTTGCTAGTAGGTTGTTTTACAATTCAATTTTTGGAGAGGTCAGCATCAGCTGACTGTCTAAATAATTAGATTGTTTTGCATTTACATAAACAGGTAGGTTAAAATAATAGGGTGTATGTCTAATAGCTAATAATAGCTAATAGGATGTATAGCTAACAGCTAATAGGGTATATGTCTTTGTTAGTGTGTCTATTGTGATTTCCCTTTTATTTACAAGCTTTTATTGTGCCCACTGCCCAAGATGACAATGCATCTTCATTTTCCTTTATTTCCTTTAGTGTAAAGCAGAATATAAAATTACATGTTCTGTTTAAGAGTTGGCATCAAGATTGCATTCATGGCTGCTAATGCTTTGAATTATCATTCTCATTCCTCCACATCAATGTTTGCCTCTGCTTGTATAATGTTTTGATATGTATCATTTATCAACAGGCATCACACTTGAAAATCATGAAGCTCTACTATCTGCTAGTGCTGTTCTTGGCTTTTTGCTTGGTGAGTCATCTAGCCTATATACCAGTCATCCAGTGCTAAATCATGCTTTAAGTGCTTTGAAATTGTGAAGTCATACCGTTTGCTTTAATACTTATCGTTTTACCTCCTTAGATCATTAGCTGACATTTATCTGCATTGTCTGTATGACAAAGATGCATTGCATTATTCTGTTATTGATGTATTGATGTTTACCATCCCTTATTTTGAAAGTAGGTACATGATGAAACCATGTGTTGAAATATCTGAAAGATGCACTTTTAATTACGGAGCGAGCGAAGCGAGCGGAGTCTTACGTAGAATAACGGAAATTTCTGAGTATGAGCGGCCGGCCGGCCGTGATCACGCTTTTGCGAGGCTTATATCTCAGCAACCACTTGACCGCTTTACACGCGGTAATTTTTGTAGGGTAGCTTCATTCCTTCTACCAAGTATTGGACTATTCCTGATGCATGTGGGTGACCCCTTATGCACGTGCCACGTGCAAAACGAAGAGGTGTCCGTTTTGTAATTGTTGCAATATCTCGGTAACTACTTGGCCGATTGCGCTGAAAGTTGGCATGTAGGTAGGCACCCACTAGGCACTGCATATCCATGTGCCAGAGTTGGGGTGCTGCTGCACGTGCGCACGTGCAGGGGTCGTTTCCAGATCTCGAGAACGGCTCGACCGATTGCGCTCAAATTTGGTGCACAGTTAGGGACCGGTTAGAAGGGTGCCGTGCACAAGTCAGTTGGGTTGGGACCCATTTTGCACGTGCGCACGTGCAGGGTGCCGCTTCCAGATCTCGAGAACGGCTGGGCCGATTGTGACCAAATTTGGCACGTCGCTAGAGACCGGTTCGTAGGGTGCCGTGCACAAGTCAGTTGGAGGCACCCCTTCGCAATTTCGCACGTGCAAGGCCCACCCTCTCGCTCGCTCCGTTAGTCGCCCCAAAAGGCGATATACTGGTTTTAGGCATTGCATCTAGGTACCTTTCATTTTTTTAAATCCCACCATAGACCTCTGCAGCCCTCGGTATACAGAGGTCTATGATCCCACTAATCTGTTAACTGTAGAGAAAGATAAGTGGGCTTCCTGCCAGCATATGCAGATAACCTGATTTTGTGATTGCAGGAAATCGATGCCCAGAACCCGGACATCACAGATACTGTGTATTTTGATATAACCATCGGCGGTCGCCCGGCCGGCCGCATCGAGATCGGCTTGTTTGGTAATGCAGTGCCAAAAACGGCGGGCAACTTTAAGACGCTGGCTACCACTGGCGCCACTCTGAATGGCGTTTCGGGGAGCTACCGGGGCAGTCCATTCCATCGCGTGATCAAGGACTTCATGATTCAGGGTGAGTGCAATGTTTGCGACACTGATAGGGTGTGTAACTGTGAACTGTGGATAGCCGCACGTATTAAATGACCGGTGACTGGCGATATATGTATGCACATAAGATGACGTTGACCGTTGTATAGTTTTCCACTGCTTCTTTTCCTCCGTGCTGTTCAATTTAGACAACATATGGTTTCGTAATATTATTTTTTGAAGCTTTCGATACCACCAGTTCTTTGTGGTCAGTCATTTCTAGTTGGAACTAGATTGAGTTATTTTCCGGTGAATATGCCCGCCAGTTTTCCATCCGTCCATCGTTTCTGTATCGGTCCCGCTCGTGCGTCCCTCAGGCGGTGACTTCACCAACAAGGACGGCACCGGCGGCTTCAGCAGCTTCGGCACCAGGTCGTTCGCCGACGAGAACTTTTCGCTGAAGCACACGGCGCCCGGCTTCCTGTCCATGGCCAACTCGGGCCCGGACACTAACGGCAGTCAATTCTTCATCACTACGGTGCCGACGCCCTGGCTCGACGGCAAGCACGTCGTCTTTGGAAAGGTAGGTTATGTGGGATCGCCTCGCCGCCCCGCTTGGCTATACGGACGGGGTGGTTTGATAATATTTTAGCTGCACTGAGATAAAATGCTTTGTTGAGCTGTAACTTAATTTAAAAGCGACAATTTATGACGTTTCGGTGGTGTGCATCGTGTCGTGTGCACGTCGCTTATTGTTCGCGTTTCGTTTGGATTTTTGTTTAAAGTGGCTCAGCGTGCAAGGAATTTGACCCAAGACACCAACAGAAAAAAGCTAAAACTCTTGGTGACCGGACACACTTGGTCCACAGGTTACCAAAGGCATGAAGGTCGTCCAGCAGATCGAGAACCTCCCGACGTCGGGTCGGAACAACCGGCCCATTGAAGAGGTGCTCATCTCGGACTCCGGGCTCGTCCAAAAGTAATTGTCCGGCCTGTTACCCAGCCGCCCCCCGGCTCACATCTGCGGGCCGGGTGCGATCGCAGGCCTGCGAGTCCTGTTCGTCTGCACTTGCTGCTTGTTAGACTAGTATCTTTCGCAATGAGAAACTTAATCTGGTTCGTGTTCTCTCGTGATTTGAGGCGCAACGGTTTTTTTATTATTATTATTCGATCGATAAATTGTCTAATGGAAATATATTTTGGATCTTAAATGTTATTTGTGTAGTTGGTGCTACAGGCTCATTAATTTGCTTGAATAGGTTGAAAATTGGACATTTTAGTTGTATTTCAAAACAGCCAAAACAGCCAAAACGTCATTACATTTGGTCTTGGTAAACATAATTTTTCTTGCTTCTTGTTTCAATAACTGCTTTTTATTATTAGAAAATTTGTAAAGTTTGCTAGGAACACGGGCACACTTGCTTTGCATGCTACATACTGTGCTGCTTTTGCATCTGGCTTATGCTTCTGCATGTCACGTGTGTCTTCTCCCATCCATTGGTTATGTTTGCCTTGTGACAGTCCTCTGGTTTTGCTCTGGTTCTTACTCTGCCTGCGTCCCATCTTCGTAACATTTACGTACGATCATTTTCAATGACTATTTGTATGGTATCTCCATTTTCACACACGGACTGCTACGCTTACCTCGTTGGCGTAAACATTATCTCGAGGCCGATCTGCGAAGCAGCCCACGCCTGACGAGACTCCGGGTGATTGGTTGGCAATTTGATTATAAACTGCAACAGACTGAAGTGAACAAAAATCTGGTGGCCAAGCATCAGTACCCGTTCACTGGTGTGTGGAGGAGGGAGGGGGAGGGGCCGGCGTTGTTGAGGTCTCGACACACTCATGGCCAATTTTGATGTGGCTGGTAGCATGCGCTTGCAGCTTTTATCGTGGAAAATGCTTATGCATTTTTTAGCGAAGTTGCAAAGTTGGCTTTGTAACCTGGATTTACTCAACTCGGCGGTACGGGTCAAATGATGTGCAACATCGCCTTTTCCGCTCAGGTCATTAACGTTAGGCCGGGGCCGGGGGCATTTCCCCCCAGACTTTTCGATATATGTCCAGAACCGCTGCGCCGATCGTCATTAAACTTTCAGTACCCTCTTGGGCATCAATTTTACACATTGTGACCAATTTTTTTCCCCAAAGGCTTTGATAGGTTGGTCGCAAATGCCGTCAGAGTGACGTCATGTTCTGCCATTTTCGACCCAAAAAAAGTTTCGCAGGAAGAGCTGTTAGGCCTATAGCTTTTTTAACTTGCAGAAAAATGTTGGGTCATAAAGGTGTAAAATTACCAGGGCTACTAAACTACTATCTCTATATTTTCAAATTTTTGGATGTTGACTCCCATTTTTTAGATAATAGCCAAAAATCCCAAAAGCTTTTCGATTTTCGGAAAAAAACGAAACTTACGTAATAGCCGCTATCGTCGACTTCTACAGGGTGTCTCAAAAAGTGTCACGGTTTTGAACATCTCCCGTGTCGTAACCATAAGGCCTACATCATTCAAATTTTTTCAGATTTAGTGGCAATGTTTTGGCATTTTATGTGGTAAAATTACGAGTTCCTAGGCAGAATGGTTTTTACACTAGAACAAAAAAAGGTCAATTTTCGTGCTGTGGGAGATGGTACGTCACGGCCTGCCGTCGATCCTGAAGAGTCTGGGCCCCTTTCGCCTGATGAATCCAGAAACAAGCCCATCAATACATTTTTGAAACCTTTATAGGTAAGAACACCGTGTACAACTGCCATCTGGAGCACAGCAGCAGGCTGAAACACAGCCACAAACATGGGCAACGATCAACACCGATTGATTTTCAGATGACGCGAGTTTCCATGCTTCGACAGCTGTCGAAGCATGGAAGAAAGGATATGCCGTCGACTGCAGTCGACGGCATCTTTGATGGCAAAATCCTCTACTCGGTTTTGTTCCGAAACACATAAAGAGAAGAAAGGATAGCTGATGGACAGTTTTAAAGTTCCTACTCAATCATGCAGAACTTCTGGGTGTGCGCAATGTGCAGTGTGTCACAAGTCCTTTGTACGGTGTCAGCGACTGCAGCTTTTGACGGAAGAGTCAGGCATGGCAACCGCGCTGTCCTGAGACCAATGGGTGATTTCGATTCTATTGTCTGTTTTGCATGGCGTTTTTTGGTTTCTTATAGTTGTAGATAGTTACTGACGAGCACGTTGCTGGGTGCAACAAGCAAAAGCCGAAGTTTTACCGAACTCGTCGGCAGACAGTGACGTATACCTACCATCTCCTATAGCACCCAAAATTGAGATTTTTTATTTTTTGTTCCGGTGCTAAAACCATTTTGCCTAAGAACTTGAAATTCTGCCACACAAAATGTCATACTATTGTTACTAATTCAGGAAAATTTGAACGATGTAGGTCATTTAGTAAGGAAATGGGAGATGTTCATAACCTTGACACTTTTTTTGAGACACCCTGTATTCACATACCAAATTTTAAATTGATGCAAAGCTATGACAAAAGAAAAATTGATGACGTCAAATTTTCAAACTCGATTCTAAGCAATTATAGACTAACACCCTCCCCCCTTCTAACTCGGCTCCTGGGCCACGTAGCGAAACGCAGTAAGTGGCAATCAAAAGAACGTCCAAAATAAGGACGAAAACACTTCAGTCTTTTTTGGGTCAGGTCAAAGGTCAGGTCACCAGAGGTCACCAAAGGTAAAATGTTGGCTATTTCAACATTTTGGAAACTGCCAACGGCTAACTCGGGAATCGATAGAGCTACAGTGCCGCGGAAAAGCGCATTCGATAGCTCTTTTAGCGCTCTTTCGCTAACATGTCTTCAGATTTGACCTCAGGTCAACGGTTTAGCCTCCAGAGTTCAAAAATTCCAAAAATGCCGTTTTTAAGAGAATTGATTTTTCGGCAATACTTTCAGACTCAAAAGAGCCACGAATTGCTTGACCTCAGGTTAAGGTCATGACCCGACCGGAAAAGGTCATGTTGCATATCAGTCGATCCGCATCGTCGAGCCAAACACATCTAAGGCATTTTCATCGTTCTAGCATGCCTCTATCAGAAGTTATTCGCGAAAAAAAAACTGTTAGATACCTACTATTTGTGGCCTGAGATGACCTCGGGGACATAATGGGGGGTCACAGGTGCCATTTTCTGGTTCAGGGTGTCAATTTTACTTGCATCCCGATGCTTGAGGTTTGTTTAGAACGGCATTCGTGCAAAAGAGACGCTTTTCAATTTTCTCCCATTGACTTATAATGGAGAGGCCGCAAAATTGACCTGACCTTAGGTCACAGATATCAAATTTCCGAGATATACATTTTATAGATACTATTACTTTTATCAATCGCTGAAAGTTTCAAGACAATCGTTCACTTGGTGTAGCTATGACGAGCATTCTAATTTTTCTGAGGTGAGGTCACTTGACGTGACATGGTGGCCTTATCTTGAGCGACCTGGGTCTGAAATTTTCACAACATGTGCGAAAAAGATGCACGGACAGGTGTGGCATAAACAGCGTTTTTTTAGATATCTGCGAAAAACCGCAGGGGGTGGGTGTTCAAACCCCCCCCCCCTTGCCCGGTGCGACCTCCACCAGGAAATGGCCTGAACCGTACCTGATGGTGTATAGCCAACACCATTGAGTTTGAAATGAAAAATTGGCCATAAACATGCATCGCACAACGCTAGTAAAATTGAGTTCATATGCTGACCCTTAGTGACCTGACCTCTGACCTGACCTGGTATTATCACTTAACCTTCGCCCCAGTGGGGGGGGGGGGGGGGCATATGTTACCACCCTGTCGCGTTTTTTGCGTATAAATAAAAAACCGCGGCGCGTAGCGCCGCTCCGCTTGGGGTAGCTTTTGGTACATCAATTTTGGACAATGTGTGAAATTTTTGACCCCAGGTCATGTCAGGTCAGGTCACCAGGTCAAGTTAACTGACCAAGCCTAAAAAAAAAGTTTGCAATCATGTCCAGCCTGCAATGTTTGTCAGAAAGGTTTGAAACTTGGTGGATTGCGTGCTGTTATGGGCGCCTACAATTTGTATATCTCGGATTTTTTATATCCGTGACCTAAGGTCAGGTCAGTGGCGTGACCTTTCCATTACAAGTCAATGGAGAAAAATGAAAATGCGTCTAGATCCGTGTGTACGCATAGGAACAGTCCAAATATTTCAGAATCACAATGATTTGGACCACTCGTGATGACCAAGGTGTCATTTTTGCTGATAGCCTCTAGAAAGGTCATCCGAGGTCATTTGAGGCTACAAACATATTTTTTGCCAATAACTCGCGATTGGAAAGAGA
This sequence comes from Amphibalanus amphitrite, assembly GCF_019059575.1. Classification (NCBI taxonomy): domain Eukaryota; kingdom Metazoa; phylum Arthropoda; class Thecostraca; order Balanomorpha; family Balanidae; genus Amphibalanus; species Amphibalanus amphitrite. The sequence goes on from NW_024883373.1 coordinate 19,294, forward strand.
TAGAGCGCTGGGGATTGTCTCATTGTGTTTGTCTTGTTGAGACGCATCGACTGATATGCAACATGACCTTTTCCGGTCAGGTCATGACCTTGACCTGAGGTCAAAGTTTCAAGTTGACCTTTTAAGGTCAAATTATAGTTCATTCGACGCGTCTCGGCGAGAGAAACACGATGCTGGCAAAAGAAATGTCATGGCTTTTTGTAGTCGAAAGTTATTGTCGAAAAACACTTTTCGTAAAAACAGCTATTTTTGGAGTTTTTGCCCTCTGGAGGCTAAACCGTTGCCCTGAGGTCAATTTTGATAATGACCTTATCAAAAGAGGAGTTCAAAAGCTATCGATTGCTGTCCCATGCGTTTTTCTAGCTATCATAGTTCCTGAGATAACGGCATGTTTTCTGAAAAATATTATGACAATTGGCAAATTTTGACCTTTGATGACCTCTGGTGACCCCAATATTGCTCTAAGATGAAAAATGACCGAGATACTTTCAAACGTACGCATTGAGAGCTATCGACTGCTTTTTACTGCGTCTTTCTAGCCCTCTTAGTTTTTGAGTTAGAGGTGGGTGGTAACATATGCCACTAGGGCGAAGTTGGCTGAGACCGCCACTGGGGCGCGGGTTAATTATCAGTGACCTCTAATAGCAACATACGTCTACTAGGCAACTGACGCCCTATCGCTGATTTTCAATAAAATGCTGTTTACTCGATGTTGTGGCGCATTCCCTAGAATACCTGTGAACGGTAAAACATTTTTCTTTGACCTGCCCTGTGACGTCATCGATGACCCCGAAGCCAATGAAATTGGATTTACTTCGACAAAGTTGACAGGGCTATAGAACGCCATTTGAATTTTGCGGATGCATCCAGTAGTTGGAGATACGGGGGGGGGGGCAAAAAGTCCTCCCCCTTGCACCGCGCGGAAGGTGGCGGGGAGGCGCGCCTGCCGGGTTAAGTTGACCCCTGTGAAATGACCAAGCTGGCTTTTTAATGTTTAACATAGGCTTTCTCGATGCGTCTCGACGAAACAAATATGATCCCATCAAAATCAAAATCGTACTATCGATAACAAACTTTGCGAACTTGTAGAGCGTTATTGCATAAAAAATGAAATGAAAATGAAAAATGAAATGAAATGAAAAAATGAAAAAGGAAAGACTACGCTCTCTCTCTCTCTCTCTCTCTCTCTCTCTCTCTCTCTCTCTCTCTCTCTCTCTCTCTCTCTCTCTCTCTCTCTCTCTCTCTCTCTCTCTCTCTCTCTCTCTCTCTCTCTCTCTCTCTCTCTCTCTCTCTCTCTCTCTCTCTCGTCTCTCTCTCTCTGTCTCTCTCTCTCTGTCTCTCTCTCTCTCTCTCTCTCTCTCTCTCTCTCTCTCTCTCTCTCTCTGTCTCTCTGTCTCTCTGTCTCTCTGTCTCTCTGTCTCTCTGTCTCTCTGTCTCTCTGTCTCTCTGTCTCTCTGTCTCTCTGTCTCTCTGTCTCTCTGTCTCTCTGTCTCTCTGTCTCTCTGTCTCTCTGTCTCTCTGTCTCTCTGTCTCTCTGTCTCTCTGTCTCTCTGTCTCTCTGTCTCTCTGTCTCTCTGTCCTCTCTGTCTCTCTGTCTCTCTGTCTCTCTGTCTCTCTGTCTCTCTGTCTCTCTGTCTCTCTGTCTCTCTCTCTCTCTGTCTCTCTCTCTCTCTCTCCTCTCTCTCTCTCTCTCTCTCTCTCCTCTCTCTCTCTCTCTCTCTCTCTCTCTCTCTCTCTCTCTCCTCTCTCTCTCTCTCTCTCTCTCTCTCTCTCTCTCTCTCTCTCTCTCTCTCTCTCTCTCTCTCTCTCTCTCTCTCTCTCTCTCTCTCTCTCTCTCTCTCTCTCTCTCTCTCTCTCTTTGCCACGTTATTTTAGCCTACGCCCGACGGATTACGGATTTGCCACGTTATTTTAGGCTACGCCCCTCGGACTACGGACTACCTTTGGACGACGATTCTCCGGAATCATAAAAGTTATAACGCAAAACTAATGCCGAGCTGTATTGAGTCCGCCTAGCGCGATCAAAAGCTGGTTTTTACGATGGGCTTGTTGAGCGCTGCTGCTTTTATGTGGTTCTAACCGTGTTATGTTGCCTTAATATTGCATTGGGCTACCAAGTGATCCGCCTTGGCAGCTGGCGGCGGCACGCAGAGGTCTGTTCTGTGCCCTGACAGTGAACTCAATGCCTGAGTCATCAGCGAGAGGATCACACATTGTCTCCGCTTATCTCAAAATGATCTGGTATGGACTTCATAATGCGTGTTTCCGTCCCATTCAAAGTAGTAAAATCTACAGAAAACACTTCGGCGTTAGACGTTATTAAAAAGTTTTTTGGAAGGATTTTCGCATTGAGCTGCCTCTCTCTCTCTCTCTCTCTCTCTCTCTCTCTCTCTCTCTCTCTCTCTCTCTCTCTCTCTCTCTCTCTCTCTCTCTCTCTCTCTCTCTCTCTCTCTCTCTCTCTCTCTCTCTCTCTCTCTCTCTTCATTCGCTTCCTGTAATGTCGCCCAGTCTCCATTTCAATATCGGTCCGTTCTGGAGGCGGTGGGCGACTCGGGATGGCGGCGCGGAGGCCGACGACCCTCGCCGGGCCAGTCGCTCGCCGGGCCAGTCTGGTCGGTGATAGCGGACACCGGTCCCGCGTTCAAGGTCAACGGCCCGGTTTGGCGCTGGGCTTTGCGGACAAGGAACACAGCGACGATCTGGTGAGCGTGAATGTTCCGAGCATCGCTTGCATGATGGCTCCGTGGAGGCGGTGTATAAGGCGTGTACTGACTGTTCCGCCTCGGATAGGTATCACAGTTCACACGCGACACGCTACGATGCTGCTTTTGGTGGCAGCTCGGTCATCGGTGAATCCTGAAAGCGATAACTGGTGTGACCGACGTCAGATTAACAGACGAGCGTGCCGCCGTGCCGAACAAATAGCATCTGGAATCTGGATGTGCCTGCTGGGGGTATAACAATGTGTTGTCGCCCTCCGAAAAAAAGTGTCAACAGTAATGCATTCTGGAGCATGCAAGTCAAGCTGGGTAAAACTCAGCAATAAGCATTTAGCGTGCTTGTTTGCTGGGAACGAAACGATCTCGATTAATTTTATCGCAAGACTGTGACGGAACCAGCCATTTGGTTATTGTTCAATTCACTTTAATTCGTTTGTTTCATTCGCTGGACATTTGTTCAGTTGGTAAACAAATGTCCGTGATGAGCCCGCACAATAAGATATGTCATTTATCATTGCCTCCCTTCGATGTGACCTTACTGGACCCCTTGACTGGACCTAAGTTTAAAACAGTGCATGCCGCTATCTTCCTGTTCCTTCGCGTCCTCCTAGACGATTGGTGAGTTTTGACGTTTTGTGGTGTTTGCCTTGTTTCGATTGCATGTGCAGAAGGAGTGGGGGGCATTGGCCGCTTTTGTAACGATCTATCTCAAAATTGACTGCCTATTTCTTCACCTTGTCAACGCTGGCTGGAGTTGCGTACTCTCCGCCTTCCTGTTCAGTACCTTTCAACCCTCGCCCGTACTGGCCTTTTTACAGGGTCTAACGTTTAGGGGGAGATGTTCCGAACTGAAGGACCCCTCTTCCTACCCGTTTGGCTTCTGATCGAGCTAAAGCTTCGCGAAAAATAAAACAACAAACTCAAGAAGTTCGTAACTTATGTACAGGGTGTTTCACTAAAAGTGTCAAAAAGTAAATGCTTATTAAAGATATATAAAATATGCAAATCACGTGGTTGCGCACGTGGCTTTGTTGCAAATTTTTGGACATTTATGTTTTGTCCATTTAAGATGTAATTTACACCCATACGGAGCGAGGGCAGGAGGCCAAAGTTACTAGTCGTTTTTTTCCCCTAGTATACAGATCAAGAACAGGTTATTTACACCTCAACAGGAGGGGTGAATTACACTTATATTTGGTGCCATCAGAAACATTGAAACCGTATGCCGACTTTTCAGGAAACGTTTTACTCTCTCACCTCGCTACGTTCCAGATTATAAAAGTTTAAAAGGGCTTCTTAAGAGGTTTAAAAGGGCTCCTTCGATGCCAGTTCCAGTCCAAAAAAGGCGGGGTCGCCCCCACCTCTCGGCGGAAACCGTTGAAAAGGTCAGGGTCTTTTTGAGGGCCTTTGAAGATAACAAGAAGCTAATTTAAACATCAGAAATAGCCAAGGCCTTAGTCTTACCAGTTATCAAAAACAACCACTGTGACGGCTGTAGCCACCAGCAACTGGCTGGACCAGAAATTCCTGGGCCAAATAATCAGCTGCCTCACCGCCCGCACCATGGCCAGCGCGAAGCCCCGATCTGTCACCGCTAGACTTCTCTGGTTTTGGTCAGTGACTCAGTAGCTCTCGCAGAGCTGAGGAAGACTCAAGTCGCATCACTTCGGGAGCTGAAGAGCACAATTCAAGGCTTTGCCGACAGTCTGGACGCTGAATATGAAAACGGGCTGTGAGCCACCTCCGGACACGTGCCGAAACGGTTCATCAAAAGAAGGGGCGGATATGTGGAATAGGTTTGAGTGACGGTGATATCGCTGTTATATATTCAAATGTCCAACAATTGCGGATGAAATGATATGAAAATTGTGACGTTGGCTGACTTATTATTGGAAGCGAGTGTAGTGTAACACGTTACATACTTGTCACGTGCATTGAATAGAAAATTATTAGTGCATGATTGGGGGGACACGAACGAGAGTGTTACAGAATACATACTTTGGAATAATGAGTTAGTGAAAGCATTATAAGCATGAAACATGGTGTCAGAAGTGAACGTAACCCAGCTCTCACGCTAAGAATAATATTAACGTAATGTTCAGACAATAGGTACTGTGAGCTTTGAGTATCTTACTACCTATTCACTGTGCAAGAATGGCAAGTAACGGGTTTGTCGGATTCCCCATTCCGCCGCCGTTGTCACTGACAGATACAGACGCGCTGACTGCAACATGGAAGACATGGCGACGCCAATGGAATAATTATAGCATCGCAACAGGACTGAATGAGAAAACGGCGGAGGTTCAAGCAGCTACCTTGCTCACATGTCTGGGATCAGAAGCGTTGAACGTTCTCGATGGACTGTGTCCAGATGAGGGAGAACAGAAGAAGGTCGACGTGGTTCTGCAAAAGTTCGAAGAATTCTGCATCGGGAAAACAAATGAGACATTCGAACGATACAAGTTCAACCTGCGTAATCAGGAAAGCAGTGAGAGTATCGATTTATATGTGGCCGAGCTGAGAAAACTAGCGAAGTCGTGCAACTATAGAGATTTGGAAGAAAGCCTGATCCGAGACAGGATAGTATTGGGGATCCCAGATGAGTCGGTTCGGCGACGCCTGCTCCAAGAACCAGATCTGACATTGGCCAAAGCTACCGCGGTTGTGAAGGCACATGAAGCTACCCAAAAACAAATGAACAGCATGACAAATCGAGAGGGTGCGGAGGTGCACAAGCTTCAGACACAAAGGAGGGACTTCCGATACAAGGAGGAGCGAGCAACGGTGCCGGATCCAAGACGGTCACAGCGAGCACAAATTACTCGCCATGGGAGATGCAAATTCTGTGGCCGCGAACACATGTTCAAAAAAGAGCTGTGTCCTGCATGGGGCCAAACATGCCAAGCTTGCGGCCGGAAAAATCATTTCTCCTCCAGATGTCACCAGGCTGAAGTGCATATGACCGCACCAGTCGAACTCGCCGAAACTGAAAACCAAACGAGTCGCGGAACAGAAAGCGTGCTGTCCCTAGATGTAGGGGCTATCTCAGATAGATCTGTGTCTGGCAAGATCTTCGCTCATCTGCTGCTGGGAAAACGACCATCTACAAAAGTTTCAACTGGACACCGGTGCAACAGCCAACATCATACCTCAACATGTGTACAAAAAGGCATGTCGTGATCAAAAGATGAGGAAACTGAGACCGTGCACCACTGAACTGGTGATGTTCAACAAGAGCATCACCAAGCCCGTGGGAAAGGTGAAGATGGACGTCATGAACCCCAGGAACGGCTTAAACTACAGTGTGGAGTTCATCGTCGTGCGTGAAGACTTCAGTCCCTTGATTGGATCAAAAACGCTGCAGGAAATGCACCTCATCAGCGTGAGGACAGAAAATATCTTAACACTGGAATCACAGGAAGAGAACAAGGCTCCACAATCAAAAGAAGATGGAATTCCAAAGTCAAAAGAAGATCTACATGCTAGATACCAAGACGTCTTCACAGGCATCGGCAGACTGCCTGGAAAACTGCACATCCAAACAGACAAAACTAAACCGTCAGAGCAGTTACCAACGAGGCCTGTCCCTGAACCACTGAAAGAAGAAGTTAAAGCCGAGCTAGAACGGATGGAACGCGATGGGATTATTGAGCCCGTCTCGGAGCCCACAGAGTGGATCTCGAGCATGGTGGCGGTGCAGAAGCCAAACAAGGGAATACGAATCTGCATAGACCCGAAGCCACTCAATCGAGTGATAAAACGCAACCACTTTCCTCTGCCAACTATCGAAGACATCTTACCGGAGCTGACAAAGGCCAAAGTATTCACGGTATGTGATGCCAAGAGCGGTTATTGGCACGTGGAACTAGACGAGGAGAGCAGCTATCTGACCACCTTTGGGACACCGTGGGGCCGGTTCCGCTGGAAACGTCTGCCATTTGGCATCTGCCTAGCATCTGAAGAGTTCCAGAGGAGGTTGAATCTTGCTCTGGAGGGACTTGATGGCGTCCGTCCCATCGCAGACGACATATTAGTGTATGGAGTCGGACCAACCAGTGATGAAGCGACAAAAGACCACGATCAGAAGCTGATCTGCCTCCTGGAACGCTGCAGAAAAGTCGGAATAAAGCTGAACTTCGAAAAACTGAAACTGAGACAGAGCGAGGTCAAATACATGGGCCACATGTTCACAGCAGAAGGCCTGAAAGCGGACCCGGAAAAGATCAGTGCAGTGACCAACATGCCTCCACCAGTGGACCGAAAAGGTGTTCAGCGCATTCTTGGTCTGGTCAACTATCTGCAAAGGTTCTCACCGCGCTTAGCTGAAGTATCTGCCCCGTTGAGAGCCCTTCTAAAGAAGGAAAATCTCTTCATCTACGAAGAAAATGTCCATGGACGTGCCCTGGCAGAAATCAAACAGATCATCACGCGTGACCCTGTCCTCAAGTACTACAATGTAAACGAAGATGTTGTAGTACAGGTAGACGCGTCACACCATGGATTAGGCGCGTGTCTCATGCAAAACGAGCAGCCTGTGGCGTATGCGTCGAGATCGTTGACTGAGACAGAGAAAAACTATGCACAGATAGAGAAGGAGATGCTGGCGATAGTATACGGTCTCAACAAGTTCGAGCGGTACACTCAAGGGAAAGAAGTCACGGTGGAATCGGATCACAAGCCGTTAGAAGCTATACTCAAGAAAGAGCTGATAAAAGCACCAAAGAGACTACAGAGAATGATGCTGGGACTACAGAAATTTCAGTTCCAAGTGGTGTACAAGAAAGGCCAAGAAATGTATCTCGCGGATACATTGAGCCGCGCGCATGAAGAGTCAACCGGGTCTGACGCACCCACTGAACATGTGTGCCACGTCAGAGAGACTGCTTCGGCTGATGAATTTGAAGTGAGAGACGTGGACATCATCGAGTGGCTTCCTGTCTCAAAGATGACGAAAGAGCTGATTGTAGAAGCCACTTCGAAGGATAAGACGTTGCAAGACGTCCAGGTGATGATCAAACAGGGATGGCCTGCTGACAAGAACAGAGTGCCTGGACATCTAAGGCAGTATTATAATGTCAAGGATGAACTGACGATGAGAGACGGACTCGTTCTCAAAGGAGATAGGCTCTGCATTCCAGAGGCAGCGAAGCAGAAACTCAAAGAACGCGTGCACTCCTCTCATATAGGACTTCAAGGCTGCCTCAGGAGAGCACGAGAAGCCATTTTCTGGCCAGGGATGAACCAAGACCTCGAAAACTACATATCAAAGTGCACAACATGCATGGCCCACGGGAGCAAACAAAGAAAAGAAACGTTGAAGTCACATGAAGTACCGGAACGGCCGTGGCAGAACATAGCATGTGACTTAATGGATTTTCAAGGACACTCATACCTAGTAACAGTAGATGTTTACTCTGACTTCATCGAAGTTGATCGCCTCATCAGCAAGAGGGCAAGTGATATCGTGAGACTACTCAAGATTCAAATGGCAAGGCACGGAATTCCTGACAAGGTGATGAGTGACAATGGTCCTCCGTTCAACTCTGCAGAGTTCAAATCCTTTTCTCAGCTGTATGAGTTTAAACACGTCACCAGCTCGCCAGGCTATCCACAGTCGAATGGAAAAGCAGAGAGTGCTGTCAAAATACTGAAAAGTCTGATGATCAAAGCTCAGGAAGATAGCCGCGATCCATATCTCGCACTTCTGGACTGGCGCAACACCCCGACAGAGAGAATCGGGAGCTCACCTGCACAGCGACTCTTCGGCCGTCGGACGAAGACCCTACTTCCAACGTCATCACGACTGCTGGTGCCGGAAACTGTTCGACAGGTCCCGAGTAAGCTAGTCGACCGGCAACAGAAACAGGCAACGTACTACAACAGGACCGCTCAGGATCTGAAGCAGCTGAGTGTGGGTGACAACGTGTACATGGCGCCTGCGCCAGGGAAACACAAGTGGATTCCCGGAGTGATCACAAGCTGTCTCGGGAACCGGTCGTACCTGGTGAGGACGGATAGTGCCGGGACGTATCGCCGCAACAGGCGGCACCTTCGCCTCTTCTCACCTGGAGAGACCTGTAGTCACCCGGCAGCTGGATCATCTGACGATGATTACCTGTACATACCAGTGCCCCACATGGGCACTCGGGAGGAGCGGCCGACCCAGCCACCTCCTCTGAGCCGGTCTCCATATCAACTGAGGAGCAGGTCAAGGCTACCTTAAGCCAGAGGAGGGAAGATGTGGCTTGTCTAGGCTCATGTGACGTGGCTAAGCTCATTGACGCAGTTATTAAGAAAAAGCAGCAGACAACCACCCAGCTCCCAAGAGAGGGACTATTCTTCCGAATCGTTTCTGTACCTGCAGAAGGGGAGGTCAGATCCTCCTCAATGTCCTCGGAGGAAGGAGGATGTGACGTTGGCTGACTTATTATTGGAAGCGAGTGTAGTGTAACACGTTACATACTTGTCACGTGCATTGAATAGAAAATTATTAGTGCATGATTGGGGGGACACGAACGAGAGTGTTACAGAATACATACTTTGGAATAATGAGTTAGTGAAAGCATTATAAGCATGAAACAAAAATGTCCTTAGAAAGCATTGTTCTTATGTGCATTATGACCTTTTACTTTTTGACACTTTTAGTGAAACACCCTGTAGGATGAACTCGGATCAGATTCAGAATTGTCTCCTCACAGTATTTTCTGCACCGCCTCGTGTATGTCGTTCCGACTGCTGGTACTCGTCTAAATCGCTGCTCATCATCTTTATTTTAGTGATATGTAACTCATATCTAATCAATATAGCTCCAAAGGCACTGAAATATCTTAGAGCAATCCTCTGACGAAACAGTGACGGAATAGTGGCCAATCGTGTCAATGTGGTGACTGGCTGTGTTTTGTTCCAGCCCGGCCGCGGCATCGCCCGACAACCCGGCCCCAGAGGGCGCTGGTCCCAGCGACCCGGCCCCAGGGGACGCTGGTCCCAGCGGCTCGGCCCCAGGGGGCGCTGGTCTGACAGCTCCGCTGCTGGGGCTGTCGCTCGCGATGGCTGCCCTGGTCCTGTGAGGTGCGCACGGCCCTGCACAACTCATTGGCACGGTGCCAACGTTGCGAAACAGGGCGATTCCAATATGATTAAATGTTGTATTTTGGTGTTGTTTACCTCTTTTTAGGGCGTCCCGGCGTCCTATGTCCTGAACAGTGATAAACTATCGTTCCTACCTTTTACCCGGTTTATTCGCTGCTGCAACTGGCTTTATTGTATTGCTTGGAAACTCAAATTCCATAATTGCTAGATTGTTGACTACTGACATTCCCGAAAATCCTGGAATAGGCTTGGTGTCTGTTGTATACCGATTTGCAATCTTGGTTTATGCATTTTTTGCTAGATGTATATTTACTTCGTAGTTTAATACGTTAAATCACAATTTAAAATCACGTGCCTTCCAATTTTGTATTCATGAACTGTCTTCTACATAAAAAATGTATGCAGTGACAATAATATCGAAATGTTGTCAGATAGCCCACGGCAGCCGGTAGGGCAGCTGACGCCAGTGCCGCGATACCAGTCTGCTGAACACAGCGTTCCGGTTAACCCATGGACGAATCTCCACAAACACATGTTACGCACTGCAGTCATTCAGGAGCAATAGGCGATCTGAGATTGGATGTCAAGCGTCTCTGTGTTCATGGCTCATGTTGTGATTGCGATCCCACATCCATCTTTTGATACGACCGATTTTAGAGACAGCATGGTTGTGAACCTTGCCGATGATCTCCAGATGCGTGCAATAGAGGTGGCAAAAGATAAAAAATTTGGGAACCAGACTCGAACCAGACCCGGCTGGACATCTCTGGAACCAGTCGGACCCGGTCTTAGTTGGAACCGGAACCAGTTGGACCCGTTCCCCAAAAGTCAATTGATACAAACTACTTGTAGGAATCATTAGTTGCATCATGTAAAACAGCCTATTTCCCACTGGGGATACTCATGAGCTACTGTGTGCAAAGAAACATTCACTTCATTCCCTTCATATTTTGCAATAGTGTGTAGTGTGCAAGATGTATAGTTTATGGTAGGACCCGGTTGGACCCGTCAGAAAATTTCCAGGAACCGGTCTGGACCCATATGGGTCCAGACTGGTTCTTTGGACCGGATCCTCGGGTCCACATTTTGCCACCTCTAGCGTGCATTTGTGAATTGGCAGAACACCACATCAACTGCATACCTCGATTTCAGGGCTTCGATTCCATCCGATGTCACATTTAGGGCGTGGCAATCATGTGCCAATTGCTTGTGTTGTGAGCTTATGGTAGTTTACCTATTTGTCAGCTGTTGTCATGTCAGTCGGTGTCTTGGTGTCATTAAAAATACAGTGTAAAGCAGGCATGGTTGTTTTTCTCGGTTTTGATGTTAGTGAGCGGGTCCTGAGCGTTGTGAATTGGATCGACGTATTTACGTAACGGTCATTTTGGGTGCGTACAATGTACAACTTTTACGTTAGCCTCTGCATAGTCAAAAAATGCCACAACTTTGCAACGCTCTCGCTTCGCCATTTTTGTGGGGAGGTGAAAGTTTGGTGAAAAACAGCTTTGATGGGTGCCCACAATGTGTATACATATATCAGGCTTTCTTATGGTCAGCTAAAGTCAGACCTACACACATCAACATAGGTTTTTCCACAGTGGTAAAAACCAAGGTAAAAACTCCGCTATTGACTAATCAATCACAGCAACGAGGGTCGACAGTCGACACCGTGCCTGTACGGTTTAGGTATCTGTCAAATGTCGTTAGTTTGTGGAAGCGCACTGGTGAGCCTCAATCGCCTTTCGTTCATTTGTTGAACTGTGTCTGATTATGCATCGTCATCACGTCGTGATCCTCTGCCTGTCATTCAGACGTGTTCGGACATTTCTTTCGCGCGTGAAAAATAAACATTATACGAGAAGCTCGGCCGAAACAAAGGGATTTGTCGCCAGCAACGTCAAGTTAAACTCGTGACGCCCCAATGTTTATGTAAATATGTGTATCATAGATCATAGGCCGTGGATGCGAAATTTAGCTGAATGTGGCGGTGTCACATTTATTGCCAGATATATGTGTAAAAATAATGAGGAAGTCCTGGTTGTCTCCGAGCCATTATTGATGCAATCAGATTGCTGTGTTCAGTCGCAAGTGTGGGCGACTGTTGAACCGAAATATAAATTTTCTGACTACGACCCTCTGCACACGGGACGGAATGTGTCGGGTAAATAGTTCCACCGACCAGCGGCTGACCAGCACCAATTCGGGTAAAATTGGCCATCGTCTTTGGCAGACCTTATAACTCACTGACATAGATCAAATTCACAGTCTGCACCATGCCGGTTCGTGTCCACTTATGTGGGCGTGAATGAACCCTTGCGCATCATTTACAGCAACGTCCGTTGGTAGTGCATAGTATCCCGTAAACCTCATACACGTGACACATCACCCTCACCCTTGTCGCGCCTCGCGGGCGTCCTCGCGTTAGTCTTTGATTGCCGACAATACACGATGTCGGTGTCTGTACACACGTACGCCCATCGATCCCGTTTCCACGGCTGTTCGAGTACACAGCGACCGTCGGCCGGAGTCCCGACCGTCCCACTCCAGCGGCGGCCCACAGGCGGCGGGGGCAGACTGCCGCCGGTATGGGTGACCCGAGGCTGGGCCGCCGGGACAGTTTGACTTCCCGGCCGCGGTCGCAGGGTCTGCCGCCGGTCATCAATTCGCCCGGGGTCCGGGTCGGCGGCAGGGAGGATGCACTCGACGAGACATTCCACTCCTTCAACAAAAGGTGAGGCTGGAGGGTAGAGGAGTGCGGTGCGGCTGCTAAGGGAGAGGTTTGTTCTATGAGTGGGTATTATGTAAACAGGTCGCAGACTAAAGAGGAGGTTTGCTGTTGTCGAGTCCCTTTGTCATTTTTGGCATCCGATGTCATTAGCAAATGTTATTAATTTGATCGTTCAGGCATGAATCAAACCAGTAGGTATTGCTCGCTAAAGCCTACTGCTTGGGGATAGGGTAAGGTGCCTAATTAGCGACCCCCTTAATTTGAACCGTCATTGCTCACGCTCTGTGGGTGCCACTGGCTTGATTTTCGGAGAGATCGTTCATTTTTCTATTAAAATAAAGTCATTTTCTGCCCCAATATTCACTAACTTATTTGTAGTGAGCATTTTGGCAAACCATTGCAAAAAAAACGCTAATAGGGAACTCTTCCCGATTAGCGACCGGGGAGGGTCGCTAATAAGTCTATGGGTTTCCCCATATTCATAGGCGCGGGAGCCGGGGGGGCAGTGGGGGCAGCTTGCCCCCCCAACTCTGGGGCCGTGGGGGCGGTGCCCCCACAGCTTTGAGACGGAATACCACACTTTTTTTGCAAATGTTTTCTTTTTTTGTTGAAAAAGCCGAGGGGTGAAAAATAAGTGGCCTAAAACCGGTGAGAAAACTAGATTTGGGGGTACCCTAGGTTAATCTCTATTATGGTGTGCCCCCCCAGTCGGAAAGTAGTTCCCGCGCCCCTGCCCATATTAAAAATGGCAAAAAATGCGACGCCTGAAAAGATGAAATATGATCTCAGAAAGGTAACCTATACGCAAAGCACTCAATCACTTGAGCAGGAACGTTTATCCAACACATTTACGTAAGTGTTAAAAACTGATCACGTGATGCACCGAAGGCGAAAAGAAGGCGGAAACCCAAATTTTGCGGGCTATCTCATATGATATTCGAGGTCTGCGCTGAATTCGGCACCCATGCAGTCGGTGACGACATTTGGCATCCCCTGCCACACATTGCAAGCTTCAGCAACACCTCATTTTCATTTCTCTCTTTTCCCCTTTCTTTCCCTTCTTGAGCTATTTGCGACCATGTCAGGCGCAAATAGGAAATATGAGTTGCGACACATTTTTAACCGCCATACTGTGCACAGTTGGGCGATTCACTATGGGAAAATGGCAATCAATTGAAAAAGGAATGTCGATTCAGAATAAAAAAGGTGCATCATCCTAATGTGCATCGCTTTTCATCAGAGAGGGCCCAAACACATTCGTTTTGGATAAGATACTCGTCATTTTTATTTAAACTCACCTGAAACGTCCCACCGGAAACATCGACGACCGGAAAATAATTTATTTTGATAACCAAAGTATGGCTGACCTTTTGACGATGTTTTTACCCCGTTTTCTCCTGCCAGTTTTTCTGTAAGGAGGTAGGTCGCCAATCGGAAAGGGTCGCTAATTAGGCACCTTACCCTATACAGGCATGTGATTTTGTCCATTGTCATTGTCGAAGGGCTTTTACCTGATAGATATTTAATTTGTTTATGCTTCATTCGTACCTACCTATTGGGCCGCAGCTACCTCTTCACTAGCTCTGCAGCGTCCATCACTCGTGTACCGACATCGTACGTGAGAACACAGTGTATATAAATAGAAGACACAGTACGACACAGTGCGTGAGAACACATCACCCCGCCCCCCCCCCCCCATCCCCTTCCTCCCCGCAGTTTCGGCCGGAGCAGCGCGTTTCGCGGCAGTCTCCGCTCATCTATCCGCGCGTCTCGCTCGTCGCTCGAGGCGGGGCGGCCCGACAGCGCCCCGTTCGAGCTCGATGACCAGACGTGGGCGCTCAAACGCAAAAAGATCGGCCTCTCGCGCCGCACGGACCGCACGCTGGTCAAACTCACCGAGGAGGAGCAGCTACGGCAGATTCGGCTCAGCTTCATCGGTAACAACTTCCACCGAAAGGAGTGTGTGCTGTACCAGCCGCGGGCGGATAACAGCGGTAGGTGCCAGTGCGGCGCGGCGCCTGCGGAGCACAAGAATGGCGCACAGGCTTCGATTGCCGAGGAGGAGTGGTCGGCAACGAACGCCATCCAGGAGTTCAAGACGAATGCCTTTGGGCAGGTGAGTCGGAAAGGGAGGGCAAAGCCTCGCACAGCTTATAGCTTTTTAGGTCATTGGCTTACCGCACTAGCGTTTCAATTCCATGGCGCTGATGGCTAGCACCAATGAGGTGGACTGACGTCATGAACTTAATAAATTGAATTGCACGACCTGACCGCTGGGATTATTCGAGAAGCATTACTGTCACGCAACCAAACGTCTGCTGTGGTCCCTAATGCTCCGTATTGCGCCAACAGCCATTACGTACCACATGCACGTTCCATTGTTTTATTATCAACGTATTTGTGAAATTCGGTACGAACTGTATCTAAATAGAAAAAGTTACGTGACTCGAAATAATATTATGTTTTATTTCGATGGAGTTGATTGAGAGTGCCAATGCATTGACATTACTGTCTGCATCTTCCGCCATGAGTATTGTTGCCTACTCATGCATGCAATTGGCATTATAGACACGCAGTTTGGCCATCACCTGACCTTTGACCTGGTGACCAGGTCGAGTTTGTCAACGAGGACACGGGCTCGAGCAAGCCGAGCAAGTACCTTCGACTGTCGGACACGACGCCGATCTCTCAGGTGCTGACGCTTCTGGTGGACCACTGGCAGCTCTGCCACCCCCACCGGCCCAGCCTGGTTATATCGATACTCGGCGGCGCGAAAAACTTCCGGCTGGACGGGCGGAAGAAGCAGATCTTCAACGAGGGCCTCCTGAAGGTGCGTACCGGGAAAATATAGCTAATTTAGTGAACATGGACTGCAATGAGACGTTGAATTCCTATATTGGTGCATTCGTAATGTTTTCCTAATGTTTGCGTCTATGTACAGGGTTGGGCAGATAAATTGGGACAAAATACATATTTGCATTCAGAACGCCGTAGCTTAGAAATTTGTAAACGTAGGCATTTCAAATTTGGATCACATATTGTCACACCAATTTTACACATTTATCACCAAATATGGTCACCGTGGTCCACCTGCATCAGTCCTTATCGGTGCCTGGACTGGCCGCACGCGCGGCGAGATCTCCCGTCTGAAATGGCTCGTAATTGTAGCCAACTGGCACTGCTGAGGCTCACCACAGTCACATGGGGACGTTCGTTAGACTCACCCGCCAAAACGCCCCAGCAACCAGAACTTGTGTGGGCTGAGGTTTAATGAGGAAGGGGGCATTTTCCCTTGGGTGCAGTTTGCGGGATCCTCCGTTTCAGGAGATTTTGTATTTAATTTACTGTATGCCGGGGAGTTGACTCCTCGAAGAGCATCACTCCATGCAGGATGTTGCCTTCTTCCATCTTGTTGATTCGAACTGCCGGAATAATGGTTAGGTACGCTGTAATGGCGAACCCCCTCCCGATTCCGTAAAATAAGGGGGCCCCACGTGGCCGTCAGAAGTCACCGAGTGGAATGCCATCACCGAGGTCTGCTGCATGCTTTTTGTCACTAAGATTACGTCTTCTGGGCTGGTTGCGATGTTTCATGGTGTTTGCGGTTGTTCGTATGTTCGGTTATGGGGATACCATCGTCGAAAAAGACCTGCACGTGCTTGCTCGCTTCTCCAAGCCCTTCAAGAGGAAACAATCTTTTTAACGTCACAGCTGCTTCAACATCTATGTTAACAGGTTGATATGCATCAATGCATAAGAGTACATGTTTGAGGTGCTGGTATATCGCTTTCTCATGGCGCCGCTACCTTCGTTGTAAGCTCGCGCCACTGTTTTCGCGAGGATCCTCTGATTTAACTGCATTTTGCCTTTTAGCGCCCCTGGAAAACCGGGAGAGCGGCCGGTATCAATGCAATAAGTATGTAAGGATGAGTCAACATCTTCTCTTCCTCCAACGTGTACGTCTGTTCGATACACACTACTTTCAGCCATTTGATGGAGCATAATTAGAGTATTGGCATGCATGTGCGCGCGGACTAAGTTGATAGTGACTTGCTTAAGCCCACGTTCTGTGACCAGCCGACTCAAAATTACAACGCAACCTGCATAACATGGAAAAGTATTCATTAGCCTATATTTATGTTCAAAAATTATCTTAATCACTAAAAAAATAGTCGTTTTAGAGGAAGTTGAAATTTGTCCCAATTTATCTGCCCAACCCTGTATTTATTTGTTTCCCATTGTTTTATTGATCGCAATAGGTATAGGAACATGTGCATTTATATTGACGGCTTTGCCAAGTGTTAATTGTAATGTCTAAAGTACGATAGGTAACTTACCGTTTGGGTTTACGTCTCCAGGCCGCCAGATCGACCCACGCCTGGCTGATAACTGGAGGCTTCAACATGGGCTACATGAAGGTTATTGGTGACACCATCAACCAGGGACAATATCTCATCACGGTAGGCACCCGACGGCATCAGTATTTGTCCGTCTACGGCATGTGTTGATGACGCTGTGTTGCTGATATGCTGTTCAGACCGTTCAGTTTGAGCTGTCTGCGTTAGCATGGTAGCCTGTCCAGATGCATGCAATTTAAGATTTGAAGTATGCACAATAAGGATTCTCCAAGAGGAGAGCCATTAGTTCTCGATAATTTGTAATAGTGTCTTCGTCAGTTTTTGCTGCCTTACTTCTTTAGTTCCATTTTCACGACTGGGCACGACTTCGGAAGAGGAATTATATCAAGTAACTGATCAATATTCAGCGAGTAGACGGTGCACGATGTATCTTTAAATATATCCCGTGTTTCCCCTCCCTATTTCCCCGTCTGGCTGCAGGGCGAAGGCGGTAAAATGACGCGAGGTATTCGCTGTTTGGCCATCTGCTCCTGGGGCTACATTCGCAACAAAGAGCTGCTGATCAACAAGGACTCCAAGGGGTTTAACCACGCCTCGTGAGTGCATCCAGACAATCCCAACCTACACCAAGCAACATACATAGGATGTTTGCGTAATGCATGTGATAGATACATGCTCGATATGCTTACGTCGTCTATATTCTTTATGAAAGATAATCAAGACGGCTGGTGATAGGAGCCGGTCGAGCGCAGCCAATTTATCCTCATTAATCGTATTGTGTTTCTTTCCAGATAAAGTCGGTTATCCCCAATAGGATATTGTTTTACAGAGCCACAGCTGTAGGAGTGATGCTTTTTTGTTTGCTTCATTTCGCAAGGCTGAAAAAAACTGGCTAACAAGTAACATGGAAGAAGTTATCCTCTTGGTTGAAAAGTGTCATTCGATATTTGTTTTTTTACGGTAGCTTGTTGCGGTAAAATGTGTTTGCTAGTCTTGAACGTGGTTACTTGTAAGTGCATATCTGTAGTGCCTAGGATCCAGGCTAGCGCATGTATGTAGACTGTAGGTAGAAGGCTCATGCATAACATGCATATTGTATGGCGCCTGATGTAGATTCACGGACTTGAATCAATAGGGTCCAATTCATAATTAATTGCGTGTTCATAATTTACTCGGCTGGAATCGCACCAAGTTGCATCGATCTGGGAGTGAGTACCGTAATTTGGTAGTACCTTATACCCAGCTGGTATTTCTAAATGAGCATTGTGGTGCACTGTGCAGTTGTAGGTACTTGTGAAAGGTCGACCGGTGTCCCTGAACACCAAATTTGATTTTTCTTAGCGTGTATTTTATTTACCATCGATGTTTTCACAATGCATATTATATTGTGTTAGGATACCAGTGGTGCACCTGTTGACTAGTTATGTCCCGACTCTTGATGGATACGCTTGAAAATGTGCAACCTTACCTGGATACCAGCTTGATCTGGTTCTTAGCCTAACCTAATTTGACTCTGACTCGACTCTGACCAAACCCTCACCTGACCCTGACCTGACCTGACCCTGACCCTAACCTGACTCCGACCTGACCTGACCGTGACCCTGGCCCTGCGTGACCCGACTTTGACCGAACCCTGACCTGTCCCTGTTCTTGTCTTGATCTGGCCCTGACCTTGACCTGAACCTGACCTGACCTCACTGCTAACCCTGACCTGACCCTGACCCATCACCCATTTACCCCAGATACAAGACATCCACGATAGTTCGCCCGCACGAGCCGGTGTCCCTGAACGGTGACCACACGCACTTTCTGTTGGTGGACAACGGGATGCGGGGAACCCCCACTGGGGCGGCCGAACTCAGGTGAGACTCCGGGAGGGGGGGGGGGGGATGAGGGACACGACGGGGTCCCTAGCGGGTAAATGGTGATGATAATATTTTTAAGACGCTTTTTGTTTACGAGATGCCGACACATCATGATGCTTTTAGTGCATTGAAATGTATTGAAGCTCAACTTCGCTGGATCAGATCGTGGATCATTTGGCTCTCTAAACTTCATTGGGTTTGTTTGGATTCTAGGATCAGACGTTGTTTTCAAATAGGGCACGTAAACATATGTGAATCCGTACGATTCAGTTGTAGTTCGTACAATTTTCTCTGAGTATATTTACACAGTATACTTTCATTAACAATCCACCATTTATTATTCCATGCCGGCCCTGAACCGGGGCTTCACTCTGCAGTTCTCACCTACGCCGACCCCTCCCCCCCGCCGACTGCCCCCCCCCCCCCCACCGCAGGGCCAAGCTGGAGGAGCGGATTGCCGACCCGGGTGTGGGCGGCCTGGGCATCCCCGTGATCCTGCTGATCCTGGAGGGCGGCCTGGGCGTGATCGTGGACGTGCTACACTCTCTGCGCCGCGGCATCCCCGTGGTGGTCATCCGAGGCACCGGCCGGGCGGCTGACATCATCGCCTTCGCACAGTGCGAGGTCGCCAAACGCAGCCGGTGAGCTAGCCAGGCCGGTAGTCAAAGGGACATTGAATCCTCTCTACGGAGCTGAATGATAAAGAATGACTTGAGGGCTGGCTGGGTGAAAGGCAGGGCCAGGAGCAGCGGGGTCGGGGTTGCGGTGTATGTGAAGTTAACAACATTAACGTAAAGTTTACAAGTTATCAAAGGTATATGAAACTTATGTGTGGTTGGTGATGGCAAGTCTGACTTTGAATGATTTTTTTCTGTGCGGGAAACCGACTTAAAAGCCTCACGTTTCGTCTAGCACTCAACTAGGTTCTTACATGTCATTTCTCATCGTCAGTCAGCAGCCACAGTTCCGCTCAGCCACAAGAAAGCGGCTCAAGCAAATGCTTGAAGAGGCCTACAATAAAAGTCACCGGGGAACTCAGGAGGAGCTGCACTCGTAAGTAACTCCAATTTTCGCCTCTGATCTACATAGTTTTGCTCTTCGTGAGTACTCTTTGGCGTTTGCTAACGTCAATAGTTTCGTGTAGTGTATTCGGTTGGACGGGATAACGCAGGACAAGAGACGGACATTGTACGGGACAATTTAGACAACATATACCACCGCCGTCCCTCAAACCCCTCTGCCTTCCGTTCATCGCCTCAGATCCACTTAAAGCGCTGTCTCCAATTGAACACAAGCTCCGCGTTTCCGTACAGCCGAGGCACATCGTAGGCTCCCGGGCCCGGCGGCCGACCACGAGGGTCCGTCCAGTTCCCGGCCCGCTGAGCCGAGGACAAGAACGGCGGCCGCTGTCGGTTGAAGGTCGGCAACGAGCCGCAATCCACGCCAGCGGTGTTGTACTCGCCGGGACCGGGGCTGATTTCGACCACCTCCTCGGGGCCCTCGGGCGCGATGGTGCGGCCGCCGCCCAGCAGGTTTGACTCGGAGTGGCACCGCGAGTACTGGTTGGGCGCCGGCAGTCGGCGGCCGCGTCGAATCGGGTCGTCGAGCCATGTGATTCGGCGCACACCGTCGCGAAAATCGGACTCGGCGCCGTGGGCGACTTTGTTCCGCTCCGCCGGCCCGACGTCGTAGTGGTTTGGGCCCGGGTAACGGGCGTTTCGCCGCAAACGTGGTAGTTCGCCATCGCGCAGTGTGTGAGACTCGAACTGAAATCGTACCGGCGGCACGCGCAGTTTCCAGTTGGGACACTTCTCCGGCGAGTAGGTATCCGGAGAGGGGATCCAGCCCTTGCGGGTCCACTCATCACCCGTCTGCGCGGGTCCCGTGAATACCCGACTAACTGTGGAGTGGCTGTAGTCGGCGCGCTGAAACCGGTCGTACTGAACGCGCACATCGGCCGGCGACGCGTCGATGTCGATACGCATCGGCGGCATGCGTCGCGACCGGGACGCCAGGGGTCCGAAGCCGACGACGGAGAAGGACGGGCCACCGGCCGGGAACAGGCGCTCGGTGCGGTACGCGTCTGGCGCCGGGTTCTTATTGTGCTTGTAGTGGAACCGGCTGGCGCGGATGGAGAAGCCGAGCGGCTCCTCGGGCTTGGGTTCCCGGCCGCAGTACCGCAGCAGCTGTGCGCACGTGATGCCCGGCGGCGGCAGAAGTGGAGGTGCTGGCTGGGACGCCGCCATTTCGAAACGCGCAGCTGCAGTCGCCAGTCAGTAGCTAAGGACTGTCAGGAGTTTTGAAACGCTACTCTGCTATAACTGTACTGCTGTTGATAGAAAAGGTTCGTCAAAATTTTGCATAATACTGAAAATAATTTATTCCTTTGCCAATTTTTCGAAACGTAAGTCGTTTTGGTAGTGTACGTGGCAAGGCGGCATCCTTTGTGATATTTGCAAAATTTGCAAGAGGGTCCTTGCATCAAAACGTGCCATTTTCTGATTCATAACTTCCTCGATATAAAATGTCTTTCGCTAGCCCATTTTGCGAATCAATGTGTATTTGCAGCTGTTTCTTTTTGCACCAGCAAGGCAAGGCTTGTGCCAAATTCCCCGCTATACTTTTTCAGGTACGTCGATAAGCTAGAAGAATGCATGGAGTTCGTGGATCTTATCAACGTCTTTGATCTCAACAGCGAACAGGAACTTGACGCAGTCATTCTCAACGCTCTCATGAAAGGTGTGATTTCAGACGATTGTAACTTTGTATTGCACTTATGGCCAATAGTCTGTTGCTTCATGTTTTGGGGTTTAGGGTCGTTTGTCATGTACTTTGTTTTATTAACGTACTTCAAAATATGTGCACCTTACTAATTACCTTCTTGTTATTTTGAACTGATATTCCGTCAACACTTACGGTTTCAAATGCCGACGCCTCCAAACTACCATCTTATGAGAACTATTGTCCCTGGAGCGTCAGACCCAAGGCTATATAAAGTCAGACCCACTGTAACGCGTCACGGCGCTCGTTCTCAGAGTCTGGCATCACTGAGGACAGCCTGCTGCCGATGGAGCCGCTCCAGCTGGCGCTGATGTGGGACCGGCTGGACATGGCCGAGAAAATATTCAGCGGTGAGCAGGGAACGCGTGCTTATTTACAGGGAAATACTTACGTAGAGCATGGTCAGGGCAGCTGACCTGACACTAGATTCTGACTTCGTTCATAATTACTGCTGCCAATTAAACGTGTGTCGAAGCATGGATATTGGATATGTCATGTGTCACCGTTTAGCTACCACTTGCCAATACCGACCGTCTTTTATTTGATAGTTTCGCTTATATGTATGATGCGTGGGCTTGCACCTATTATCGATGCATACCCACATGCCTAACTCTCCCTGCAAGTTAGCTTGTGTGAGACCACGCCCGCACCAGCTAAAACACTGCACGGCATTTGGCGGACGCACGAAGACGGGTCGGTAAATCATGCGTATGAATTATTTCAGCCTTGTCGGTGTCCAATCTCCGTTATTTAGCCGTCCCGAAAAAGGCACGCTGTGCATCACTCCCTAGCCAACGTTACACGGTCGTAGATCGGCGACATCGGGCAGGCGGCACAGCATAACTTCAGGCGCTCTTCACGATTGCCATCTACCGGCAGGAAGCGCAAGCTATTGTATTGTATTGTATTGACAATCGCCGACACTCCACAAACACAGTAGTGGCTGTTCCGTGTCGTAAGTCACGAAGTAAAAACAATGCGATACGTAGGTAGATGGGCATAAAAGAAACATACACTCACGTCATTCACCACTTTCACACAGATCCTAGGCCTGTCACCCCGCGGAGTCCCTATTACGCTGCGACTTAATGTAACGCTGGAAACGAGCCGGGTCAAGTTCGATGACAGCCGGTGGAAGTTTGTTTAAAAGAGATGTTGCGCGATATAAAAAGGAGCGTTGCCCGGCTGCTGAGCGAGTAAAAGGAGGTCTAAAATGCCGGTCCTGTCGAGTGCTACGGTCACATCGTTGTTGGCGCGATTCACCGAAAGTCACAAACAGAGATGAAATGTCAGCCGGCTCGTCATACACAATTGCCTTATGGGCCACAGCCATTGCTGATATCTCGTACATACGTCGAGGACAGAGCAGTCCAAGGTCCTCTCGCGCGCGAGACACGTGATCGTACTTTCTGAGGCCAGTGATCACCCTGGTAGCAAAGTTGATCACGCTGAGCAGCCGTGAGTCGTTTTTTGCGGTACCACCGCCATATACAGAAATACAGTATCTCACGCGCGAGAGGACCAGACCGTCGACAACAGTTCGCAGTACGCCCCGCGGGAGGAGATTACTCAGATGGCGGAGACCGATCAGGAGGCCAATACAACGACGGACCACGTCACCAACGTGTGCGTCCCAGCTAAGGTGGCGATCAAAGATCAAGCCCAAGTTTTTTACTGTCTGGCTCTCCTGAACGGTCTCCCCACCGACCCGTACGCTGACAGGGGATAGGTCACGTGTGTTCTGCCGGGTACCAAGGACGATGATTTCAGTTTTGGATGCGTTGAGCTTTAGACCATGGGCATGGAACCATGTAGACAGGGTGCAAAGTGTGAGTTCCATGCGTTGGATAAGGGAAGGAAGGTTGCGTTTGGTGTCGGATATAAGGATTTGGGTGTCGTCAGCGTACTGGGTCACATGAGCGTCCGGCGCGTGCAGGCTGAGGTCGTTGGCGAAGATGGTGAACAGGAGAGGACCGAGGGCAGATCCCTGGAACACTCCCATGGCATTAGGGAGAGGATCTGAGACCACTCTGTCACCAGAGGGAGATGTGATTGAAACGGATTGGGTATGACCGGAGAGATAGGAGGCGAACCAGGCTGGGTGAATGTTGTACTGCTGGAGCTTGGTAAGGAGCAGGTTGTGAGGGATGACGTCAAAACACTTGCTGAGGTCCAAGAGGCAAAGGAGTGAGAGGTGGCTACGGTCCATATTGGAGAAGATCCGGTTTGTGACTGTGAGCAGAGCGGTCTCAGTGGAGTGACGGGGGCGGAAACCATGCTGGGATGGGGATAGGAGGTGATTGTCGGACATGTGGGCGAGCAGCTGTCGCTGCACCACACGTTCGACAATCTTGGTAACGACAGGAACAATGGAAATAGGACGGTAGTTGGATATTTGGGTCGAGTCACCGGATTTGAAAATAGGATGAACCAGAGAGTGTTTCCAGGCATCGGGGATGTCACATGAGGTGAGTGAGGAATTAATGATATGGAGAAGGATAGGTCCGATGGCGTCAAAACTAAGGATAAGGATACGGATGCATATACCGTCAGTCCCACACGCACCGGAACGCTTCATGGAGAACATGACCTCCCGCAGGGCGCCCAAAGTTGTGCCCGACACCCGAAACCCGCACGCCCCCACACGCGGCAGACGGCACGGAATGTCCGGCGGCGGCCCGAGATCGGACAGGCCGGCCGCGACACGGGGCCCGACATTCACAAGCTAGTGTGGGTCCTGCGGTGCAGCATCATTCCAGGCGCTTATGCGTGCTGCCATCTAGCGACAGTTATGCAAAGCTTTGCCGGTACAGCCTATCTTCAGGCGCTACAGCTAGTGCCATCTATTGGTGAAGTTACAAGCCGCCTCGGTCGGGCCGCCGCCAATGATCTGACGCTCAATATACGGTTATTGCAATTTGTAACCGTGTGTTTCTGCCTCAGGTCGCCACGACTGGCCTCCCGGCTGTCTCGATGACATGCTGACAGAGACTCTGCTCAGCAACAAAGTGGACTTTTTCAATCTGCTCGTGCTCAACGTTGTCTTCCTGAAGGACTACCTGAACGTCCGGCGTCTGCGGCTGCTTTACAACCTAGCGGTGCGTTGGAGACTGCCCGTATGACTTAAATAGCTAGTTAAACGGTATTGTTTTCCTTAATGTCGGATTTTTCATTGAACTAAATCTTAGACCTTAATTCATTAATTCATGCTTTATATTCAGTGTTCATGAATTAATACGGTATGTTGGATGTTGGTGTTGCGTATGAAAATGGCTATTAAATAGGCGTCAACGATTGTCATCAGCGTCGGTCCAGAGTCTCAGTCACGAAAAGCAATAGACTTGTTAATCATCAATTACATTTTTACCGCTCACACCCTCAGAGCTCGGCTCGTTCCTC
Organism: Amphibalanus amphitrite; assembly: GCF_019059575.1. Classification (NCBI taxonomy): domain Eukaryota; kingdom Metazoa; phylum Arthropoda; class Thecostraca; order Balanomorpha; family Balanidae; genus Amphibalanus; species Amphibalanus amphitrite. The sequence goes on from NW_024883373.1 coordinate 44,234, forward strand.
TCTGCGCCGTGCCATGGAGCGTCTGGGTATGGCCACCGATTCGACCACCATCCACCTGCGTCACGTGGACCGTCTGCTGACACACATCCTGCGCCGTCACGAAATGGAGCTGTACGACCGGGATGATCCGCGGCCCACGCACCGCGACCCCAAGCTGGACGAAATGCAGTTCCAGGTGGGCTTTGAGAAGATGGAGGGGGGGAAGAGGATAGGTGTAATGTGTGTTATAAGAGTGTGTTGGTAAGAGCGTCGTTTCCTATATTTCTACGGTCGTTTCTGAGCGCATTTTTAATAACGTTTGCTTTTCTGCGAAGGAGAGGATATCTAACAAAGTAAACGCAACTTGGATAAACTCGTTTACAAGCATTTCTGAATGTCCTCAGGATGCTTTCATAAGCGGTTCTGCATTATCTGAAAACGCACTTTATTCAGGCTCTTCGCCGAATTACTAACGATCAATGAGCACTCATTTTTTCTATTCACCCTGCGCGTCCGTTTCAGGAGCCGTGGGACGAGCTGTTCCTGTGGGCGGTGCTCAACTGTCGCCAGCTGCTCGCGCGACACGTCTGGACCCGTACCTCGTCGCCAGTGACGTTTGCCGTCATCGCCACTGCCATCTACCGGCACTACTACGACTCCACCAGCAGCGACAACAACCACATGAGGGACATGTTCGAGGCCCACTTCGTCGAGTTCAAGAAACTCTCAGTCGAGGTGAGGTGATGGGTGGTTACTGTGCTCATTTACATTTCGTAAACGAAGTAAAGTGCACGAATTCGATTGCGCTCGTTAACGTGATGACAAAACACTAGGCATACCTACGTACTGAGAGTACGTTAAGATGTCTTTTACGAAACAGAAAATGAATCTTTGGCTCATGTTGTTTCTCATCGAAAGCCCCGTCTAAGTATCGTCCTTCGGAAAGGCAAATGCCAACTCTTCCCTCTCGTTCCCCGGGGCAGCTGATCCACGTGTGCTACGAGCGGAACAGTCTGCAGGCGGTCTCTCTGGCCGAGCGGCGTCAGGAGCGACTGGGCGACATGAGCGTGACGCTCCTGGCCATGTTCGCCGACAACCGCGCCTTCCTGGCCACCCCCTGCTCGTACGAGTCCATCACCCAGACCTGGATGGGTGCCATCCGAAAGGCGTCCTCGTCGGTCATCTGCCTGGCTATCTTCTGTCCGCTGCTGGTGTGGACGCGAGCGGTGCGCTTCCTGCCCCTGGGAGACAGCGGTGGCGAGCTGGGACCGTTCCAGAAGCTCCTGGCCTTCTACAAGGCGCCGTTCACCAAGCTGATCGGAAATGCGATCAGCTACGCGGCGTTCTTGGTGCTCTACACCTACATGATCCTGTTCGACTTTCGGTTCGAGATGCAGCTCACGGAGAAGATAGTCATCTTCTGGATTTTCACCATGTGCCTCGATGTTCTCAGACAGGTTGGTGTCGCTGATTTCACTATGTCATGAAATGTCGCTGTATGTAATTGTTCATTGAGATGAATATGTACATGCATCATGCTTTGTTCATTGCATTACGTAAATTCAGCCATGAAATGCAGATGTGGTACTTTTTTTTCGTTTATTCGTTTTCTATGGACATTGACCACTTCGTGGCGTAGTACGATGGAAGCTCATTTATTTTCGTACACAATCTGCCCCACCAGCCGTCAATAAACTTATCACAATGAGTGACTGTTCCACCCACGATCCAATTTTTGACCTCCCCCTCCTCTCTCCACCCTTCCCCGTTCCAGATTACAACCTACCCGTCCGAGACGCTGCAGGGCAAGCTGGCGGACTGGATCGCCTCCATCTGGAACAAGTTCGACTTCCTGACCTTACTGCTGGCGCTGCTGGCCTTCTGTCTGCGCATGTTCACCATCACCTTCCCCTACGGCAGGATCGCATACAGCCTCAACACCTGCATCCTCTACATCCGCGCCTTCCGCTTCTACCACATCGTGTTCAAGCTGGGACCCAAGCTCGTCATTCTCTACAGAATGGTTCGTCGAACGGGGCTCCATGGGTTGTCTATGTTCGATAAACTGATGGTGGTTTTTGTTAGCGAAAACGTCTTTGTTTACTGCCATTCTGGCTTCTCATTGTTTCGCAGGCGCTGCTGTATTTGTAAGCGTTACTTAAGCTCTGATACGCTTAACCTGTTTGAACCTGTTTGCATGTGTTTCGACTTGGAGTTGAGGCGGAAAATCTGTGTCGGGGTCATGTTATTGCCCGAACATTCCTCAAAACCCTTTCCACTTACGCCTGTCGCCAGATCGACGAGGTGTTCAACTTTATGCTACTGCTGGTGGTGTTCATCCTGGGCTACGGCGTGGCGGCGCAGGCCCTGCTGTACCCGGTGCGGCCGTTCTACCTGTACGTCTTCAAGGACATCTTCATGGTGCCCTACTGGCAGATGTACGGAGAGCTACAGCTGGAGACCACGGAGGGTGAGCGGAGGCAGACGGGCGGTGGGGTCTGGTGCGGGGTCGGAGCTGTAAATGAGAAGGGGAGGATCAATTAAAATGGTAGAATTCTGCATGAAAACTTGTGCACAGATGAGGCTTCGGGCTCTTGACGTATGATAGTAAATTTAAGTCGGAAACAACGCTTACCATACAATTGCTGCCGTCCTACTATGCAATACATTCCTATACACCGATCAACTCACATTTCGATTTCACTGCATGCCTATTTTACACATAAATACGTTTTCTGAATGTCACTTCCAGTCATGCAACCTTATTCATTGCTGGTTTCCGTTATCAACCCCTTTCCTTTGTGAATCCCTCTTCCAGCGCCCGAGTCGGAGGTGTGCTACGACTCGTCGAACTCCGGTCAGATCTGCGAGGACATCACGCACTACGCCCAGGTGGTGCCGCCCATGCTGGCCATCTTCCTGCTCATCGGCAACGTGATGCTGCTCAACCTGCTCATCGCCGTCTTCACGTAAGGACTGGGGGTTCTGTGGTCAGGCGTCGTTATATCGTTGCGTTTTTTTTTTTTTTTGTGTAGTCTAAGGCTGCTTAGAAAGCCGTCCGATTCGCGCAATAGAAGTAGAACGTTTCATGTGGTTGGCATGCGTGTCTAACCCCTCGATACAATAGGTACGACTTCCTGTTTTGTCCGAGACGTTTGAAAACGTCAAACCATTGAAGGACGCTTGTCCGAAGTCCATCATCTTACCCTTCCATATTAAACGCCTTCGCTCAGTTATGCAACCAATAGGAAAACAGAATTCTTATTCTAACGAATAGTGTTTGTCTATCTCAAACAACCCGTGTTCACTATCTCGACAGCAACGTGTTTGAGAAGGTTCGCGAGAACAGCACGGAGATCTGGAAGTACGAGATGTTCCGACTGGTGAAGGAGTACGAAGAGAAGCCCGGCCTGGCGCCGCCGCTCATCATCCTCGAGCTCATCTGGGTGGCCGCCAAAAAGACATGGAAAGTCTGCTGCCGACGCCGAAAGGAAAACCGTGAGAGCACAAAAAGGGCGAATGAAGCAGCAAAGGCCGAGGGTGTCAATTGTCAGATGCATGGTTTTATCGTGATAGAATGAACCGACTAAACCGATCAAAATAGTAGAATCAGTAAACGTCAGATAGAGTGGAGCAAGCAGTAATCAAATAAGCTATAACGATCCAATATTGATAGTCCAAATAATCTCTCCTCAGCATCTCGCACGTACTCAGCATCTCGCACGACGTACGTATTTACGTTCATTGAGAAGTAAAGATAAATAGTGCGAAATATCATCGTCATAGAAGTTGAGGTATTGGTAGTAATAAGTCACATTTTTATCCCGCCTGACCAACATGTTCCATCTCCGCGCCACCGGCAGTGAAGCTGTACCTGCAGCGTCATCTGGCCAACCTGGCTGTGTTCGAGCGAGAGTGTATGGCGTATTTCCTACAACGGGAGAAGGAAGCCAGGTCGAACCAGACGGACGAAAAGCTAGCGAGAATTGAGGAACGGTATGTGACAGGCTGCTGGGAATCAGACATGATAGGTTCAGCGGTTATGAAAAGCGGTTATACTCGTTATAGCGTTCTCATTTCGATTAACGATTGGCGTACGATAAATCTAAGCCCGATCTTCTTCGCTCGTGGACTATTCGTGCAACTGAAACTTTTCATGTGTTTGATGTTTTGTCTTTTGCTACATAAACGTGCAGATATAAGTTTTCAGTTGCATATTTGTATATCACCTTGGTGGTATTTATTGGATTGTGTAAGTGAGGCGTTTGTAGGTTACTCTACTATCTACCTGACCGAGTGCTATTTTTCAGACTGGCCTCCATGGCTATGCAGGGCGAAAATGATCTTGAACGGTACGTGCTTTATACTATTCAGACGCGCTTTGCATGGTGTTGTCTATAATTGTCTTCGGTATTAGAGCAGGTACGCAGTCACTACGCACACTGATGATTGTCAACCGAGGTCGAATTAAACGCACAAATAAGATCGTTTAGTAATGATGCTCGTGCATCATGATCACTTCCAACGTTTCCGGTCGGAGTCTTCAAGGCACCTGGATTTCAAACACGTTCAAAGTGTTGCGATAAATTCTGTATTATTGACCAATTCAAGCATGGCCGGGACTGGCGGACAGACGGTGAACGGATGGACGTGTTGTAATACAGTGATTCTGAGCTTGCTCTGACGTTTAATTTATTTTCAGCGTGGAGGACATTCTCATGGCAGTGGAACGAAACCACGGAGGGAATCGGGTACGTCCTAAAAAAAAAATACGGCGTACGAAGTTGCGTATCTTTTATCATCTTGTCACATGCCCTAACTCAGTGTCTCAGCGAATGTGTAAAATTCCTTCATCGAAATTGACGTACCCTCCCTTGCACCCGTCTCTGCTCCCCAGCCCCACAGCCGAGTCACTCTGGCGGTGCCCTCCGACTCCGACTCCGACTCCGAGTCGCCCCAGGCCACGACGAGGGGCGGGGCAGTGCCATCCCTCCGTCTGCCGTCTGCGCATGCGCGAATCGGTCACCTGGAGCGGCGACTGGCGAATCTGAGTGACGAGCTGAGTAGTCAGAGAGTGGACACGGAGAGGCTGCTGCAGCGGGTGCTGGAGCGGCTGCCGCCCCCAGCCGCAGCACAGCACGGGCTCAACGGAGCCCCAGCCGCCGCGCAGCACGGTTCTAACGGGTTTGCAGTAGGCCTCGCGACGCCCGATCGCTCCCGAAGCAGAGCGCTCAGTAGGGAGAATGGCGGTGAGGAAAACGGGTAGAGGATCGGAGCGGAGAGAGAAGTGGAGTGGAGAGAGGAGTGGAGTGGAGTGGAGTGGAGAGAGGAGTTGTGTGGTAGCCTGGTGTGCCTGTCAAGTTAGGAGTGCTGACCGAACTACATATGTTAGTGCATTTGTACCGGTGATATTTGGTGATAAGTGTTATGCTGTTGACTGTCACTGTGCGATGCCAGCGACGTTGGAAGACGCATGCAAACGGAAGTTACCTTGAAATAGCAGTACGCTGTGTAATATATGTAAGTACATCGTGCAATAGCTGGATCTTGCCTTTCGGAGACCCTTTTCGATCAGTTATATTTTTATACATGTTGTTTGAGGTGATATTTGTATTTATTTATTCGTTTACTTGTTTATTAGTGCCCTTTTATGTTGCGAACGATGAGTTGAATCAGAAATACACATATTCAGTTCAGTCCAAACTGCTATTTTTTCGTTATTTGAAATGTTCTCAGTCTGACGCTAAAGGGAACTATGGAGCACATTGATCTGGGCCGCCACCATGGTGCAGTGTCGCGGCTTATTCCCGTGAGGAAGAGTGAAGACCACCCAGCCACGCTACGGCTACTTGCTTACGGTCACTCTGCTCACCGTTCTGTGCTTCTATCCTCAGGATACAGAAATCCTTCTCCTCCACGCCGCAACCCCCCTCCGGGCTGGACAGGCACCTTTATCTCATGCGGGCTGCTCCCTTGGAGCGGCACCGCTGCTCCCGAGGGAGCGCACCCCGTAGCCGGGTGCAGTGAGTGCCTTGGGACTGGATGGCCTGTCCTCTGGACGGGCTCAGCCCCGGTGACTCACTAGGGTGCCTGCCCAGACCAATGTCTCCCCCTTTATCTTATCATCCTCCCGGCTCTGAAATGGTCTTGCCAGACCGAAAGGGCCTAACCCAACAAAACAAACAAACAAACAAATCACTCTACCGCACGTAGGTTATCGCGCTCCGTGCAGCTACTCACATATCATGACAGTGACTGTCCACTTGTCCGGCTCGAAACTGACGGTTTGATTGAGGTTACTGAGGAAAAAGCTTTTTGCGTCCTGAGGATGAGAGGGGTCGGAGGTGCAGTAAGGACGCAGCCAAGGGAAAGGCTGCGTACGAGGCTGTGAACTGTGAAGAGAGGCGCTACACGCTTTACGTCTTCGCAGGTTGAGGCGACTGTGACTGTGTAGGCTCCTGGCTCAATGCTGGCTCAATGGATCTGCTGGAGGCTAGCGACATCTATACAACTTGTACAGCGACACCTAGGGGCTAAATTGAACTTATTTGGGGCCCCAAAGCAAAGAGGAATAAAACCCGCGGCTGGAGGCTGGAGCGCGCGCTAAAACACGTTGTTTGTCAATATTTGTCACGTCGCATTTGCATAAGCTCTTCGGTTCGTCTCCAAGCCCCTTTTCAGCTTGATTTGAACTGAAATGCAAAAGGTTAGTAAGAAAATACGTGTATTTACAATTAACCGTAAGATAGATCAAGATAGGTTTTGTAATTGTGAATCATGGGAAACGTTGTAAAGGGATTAGGCGGGTAGGTCAAAGTATCCTTGCTTACGATTGTTAGTGTCTTGATTGTGTGTCAACCTTGTTGAAAAAAAATCAGCATCAACTTGTAAGTAAATTCAATAGCAAAATAAAATAAAAAAATAGGTTAAAAAGGTAAAAGTCTAGTGCCTTAAATGCATTCTGATTCATTCATCAATTAGCTCAGTAGGCGGAACTATGGTCATGAGTACCCAAATATAGGAACGTTCCCATTTTTGGGAACGGAGTTCCCAAATATGGGAACGGGCGTTCCCATTTATGAGAACGGAAGGCAATTTTTCGGCCGTTCTCCCACTAAAACTCAAAAGTGCATCACGTCTCAAAAAAGTGCACGCTGATTTAAGTGTCTACTAAATCTCCATAAAGTTATCTTTAATCTGACCGTGGAACAAGGAAATTGACCGTGGAATGATATTTTTAATGATTTTTTGAAAATGACAGAATGGTGGAAATATGGGTTATACGACACTTAACATGCAATTTTAAGGAAAATGAAGCATTTTTCAGTTTGAGGTAAAGTATAATAATTTTCGCCTGGTTATGAACTTTCATACTATCGACACCAGATGCTGACAAATGCAAGCGAAGACGCGGACGGTCCCGAGGTAATATTGTTGACTTTTGTGTCGGGGCGGACGACCGCGTGGAACGTGAGCGAATTTACCGAGCTACTGTTGTAAACTCAGTTTAAGCGGTTGAAAATTATCCAGCTGTATTTTATCATCCCGGAAAGACATATTTTATTTGGATGCTAGCTGTTTAGAGTTGTTTTATAAGGAGCGTCATGAGCGTGGTTTTTGTCTTCCGTGTTTCTAAGCGTGATCGTTTTGGGGGAATTTCTCTTATATAGCTCGCTCTTTGTGCCTTATTTATAATTTTTATGCTGATTTCGATAATTCCTCGTGCCCATCCTACCAGGCCTTTTGCCACTTACACTCATCAAGAAAGGAAAAAACTAGATTTTCATTGGGACTAGGTGTTTTGAGGGTGTAACATATTCAGCGTTCCCATTTTTGGATACTTCCTTGTACTCGTCAACTATCGGTGATAAACAGACAGGTGCTTGACATGTCTCCACCCTCAGCGCGGACGGTGGATATAGGTATGGAAGACCTTGTTGAACATCGCTGAGCGTTGTGAATTACGTAATCCTGCAGAGGGGGGCGTGCCCGCTGCGAGATCGACGGGAATAAAAGCGCAGAAGACCGGGCGAAACATGCGACGGTCTTGCCGGAAAGGTCATCTGATGATTGTTGCGTTAACAATAATTTGCGGCGTTGGACGTGATGCTTGTTAATGAAAAGAGCCCCTGAAAGGCGTCGGTGAAATCGTTCCCAATTTTGGGTACGCCGTTCCCATAATAAGGAACGCTTGCAGCGCCAGTGTACGAGAGCGTTCCCAAATTTGGGCTCGCGGCCCGGATGATGGACTGCTTTAGAAATAGGGGAACGATTTGAAACTACGATGGGCCTTACAATATCAAACTCTTTCCCAACAATATTGAGACAAATATCAGGCGGTTCACGATCGTTTTATATTTTTTGGACGTCATTTAACGGTTCTTTTTCTTGTTTTAAATAATGCCTACATGGCGTTCCCATATTTGGGTTTATCGTTCCCAAACATGGGAACGAAAATGCGTTCCCGAAAATGGGTACGCTTGACCATAGTTCCGCCTACTGAGCTTCGTCTAACTTGCATTGATATTTCGTTCACTCGATGGTTAACGTAATAGATGCAGTGAATTGTTTACGCTCCCATTTGGTAATATCTAGCTGACCATGTTCATAAATTTTAATAGCCATGATAATATGTTGTAGGTATTCATTGTACCGTGATTACCATGCCATCAATGTTTGTATAGGGTTTAACTGTTATCATGTCTTTTTATGCTTTCAGATTTAAAAAAGAACCAATTCAGCCATTCTGCTTGAGCATCTCTGCATTTGATTTGAGCATTCTCTATTGCCAACAATCATGGGTAAAGGCATCAATAAAGTAAGTCCTCAATTATCTTAAATGTCTGCATATTGCTAATAATGTGTTGAAGCTGAGTGAAACAGATACTACATTTACAACCACTTACTTTGTTAACCCCCATTCACTCACTATTTTTTACCTACCTATTTTCTTTATGCTTTATTTGTTTAGTTTGTTCACTGACCTTTCCTAGCCTGAAGTTCTTTGAATGATTAAGAATCCAATTTGAGTGATTCTACAACTACATGGTCATACGCTGCCCACTCGTTGAGGCTCTCTTCCAAAACCAGCAAAGCCAAGGCAAAAGGTGACATTTTCTCATGCAGCTTACCAATATTGCACATGTTTATTGAGGTCAAAAGAGTTCTGATAAGCATGCTTAGTGCCTACCAGGTGCTTGGTACCTGGAGGATAACACTAATTGATATTGCCTTGGTACTGGTAAATTGAGCTTTTATCAGCTGGTTTTGGAACTTGCTGATGCTATGAACATGTTTGCTGAAGACATCAGGCATCTGCCTTGAATATTTTATTTAGTCTTTTGACTGACATGATCCAAATGTGATCATTCATTTTACTATTCCAAAATAATTGTTCATGGCTTATATGTTTCTTTAATTGCTACATTTATAGTCATGTTTAGATACATGGTGAGTGTTAACTAAACAGTTTCCACATGGATCAATGTATTTATCCAATTCATTGGTCGCTTGTCAATGACTGAGCTGGTACATTGACCAACATAACAAATAACAGCAAATAAATTCACATCTAGTGTGACTCCCCTGCGTCATCTCTGTCACCATCTTGCTTCCTCCCTGTGCTGTTCTCGGACCTCAACTCGCATCATCTCGCCCTCCATCGCTCCGACTCTCAGAGGCACTTGGTGACGATCGACGTGACGGGGAAGGCGCGTCGGGAGCCGAGCACCTGATCTCGGTCGATGAGCAGGGAGTTGGCCTTCACTCGCAACTCGTCCTCCATTTTGGCCTTCTGCTGGAGGAGGCCGGCCAGCGCCGTCTCCAGCTCGGACAGCTGACGCTGCAGCACGTGCACGCTGTCGCCGATCTCCCGCACCTCCCCCTGCAGTCTGTCCATGGCCGGGTCCCGGCACAGCTCCAGTCCGGGCCGGTGGGTACGCCGCTCCAGCCGGGTGTGCGCCACACGCAGGTGGGGCGTCTGGGCGGCCAGCGCGCGCCGCAGCGCCGCCCGGTGCCGCTCCTGCTCGGCGATCTCCTGAGTCAGACGACTGAGCTCCTGCTGGATCCGGTTCCGCGCCTCCTGGGTCTGCTGCGCGCGCGCCGCCAGCGCCTGGTTCGTGGACGTCCACGCCTGCCAGTGCTCGCTGACTGCGCCGTGGGTGACTGACTCCACCTCCGCGCGCACGGCGGCGCTGTTGGCGCGGGCCGTCTGCGACTGCTGTACTAGACGCCGCGTGTGCTCCTCCCAGGAGTCAGGATTGCTCTGAGTGCGGTCCCAGCGTTCGATACCCGGGTAGAGCGCCGTGCCTGGTGAGGCATTTCCAAGCCCATGCGCGTTCCGGTCCAGGTGGAGCGCTGCAAACTTATCGGACGCGTCTCGTTCGAGCTGACGACGAGTCTCACGCAGCTCCTGGAGCGACCCGGACACGTGATCAAGTGTACGGCACAGCCGCTCGCGCATAGCCACCAGCACACCGGCCTCGCGCTCGAGACCCGCCTCCACCGGGTCGTGCACTAGGTCAGGGCCGGTGCGCAGCTGCCGGGCGCGCCGGTTGTCCTCGGCGAGCCTCAGCGGCGCCGCCAGCTCGTTGTGGAGACACTCGGCACGTCGGCGGGCCTCCTCGAGCCGCTCAGTCTCCTGCGAGTTCAGCTCCAGCTCGTGCAGCACCTCGTGACGCCAGCGGCCGACGGCGCCGGCGCGCTCGGCCAGCCGCTGCGTGCTCTCACGCTGCGCCTGCGCCGCCGCGCGGTCTGCGTCCCGGATAGCCCTCTGCGCGGCACAGCGGGCCTGGGCACCGGCGGCGCGCTGGCGGTCGCATGTCGTCAGGTTGTCGTGGTTGGTCTGATGCCAGTCTGCCACTGTGTACTGGCTCAATGGCGCCGTTCCGGCCACTAGCGGCAGTGATGGGAAGTCGAGGTTCGCCGGGCGGCCGCCGCCGGCGCTACGGCAGCACTGGCAGCCGCCGGTCACGTCGCTGGTGTGGTGGAAGAGCGCGCTCATGGCGGGACGGTGGCAGGGAACCGACTGAGGCCGCCCAGCCGGTTCCGAGCCGCGCAGACTGCTGGCGGGGTGACGGTATTGACCAAACACCGGCCGACCGTGTTTTCTGACAGAGGACAGCGCGGGCAGCCGCCTCCTACTATTCCAACCTTGCAGCAGTCGCGTGCCGTGCGGGGCTAATGGTTTCGAGTAGCAATCTGCCGTGACGTGCGACCTATTTCCCAGGGCCAGGGAAATCGCGTGTCCCGTCCCAAAGGCATGCCTGCGTTGGAATGTTTGTGGTGAACGAATCGTAATTAACTTGTCCTATTGGAACTGTAAATAACGGCGGATTTGGAACTTGGGACTTTGACTTTGAATTTGTTGGATAGGTTTTACTGTGGTCGTTTTAGAATAATAACTCATTCGAAAAATAATGACGCATTTAATGCAGTTTACTGTTGAGATATACCCATAAATTGCTTCCGTATGAATCATGACCTATCCAATGTCTTTGCTTTTTTGCATTATTTCCAACAATGAGCTTATAAATGTTTCGTTTGTTTCAGCTGTCAAAGTCGCAGAAAAGTGTGCCGCCGAAATCGCAGACCCGGATTTCGGCGTTTTTCGGACGGGCTCCGGCCGCGCCCGCCACTGCGGCGCCCGACGTCATCACCCACTCCGCCGGAGCGGTGCGTCGCTCCCCACGAAAAAGACCTGCTCCCGATGGCGTCATTAGTGTCGCGAAGCCGCTCAGCACCTCTCAGGCTGTGCCCGCCCCGCCGTGTGTGATAGATCTGGACGATTCTTGCGAGGTGATTCCGAACAACATGGGGAGAAACGATGCAGGGTCGGAGAAGGAGAACTGTTTGACTTGTATTTCTGACTGGACTAGTGCGACTGAGAAGGGCTTAGATTCTGGTGCTGGTGCCGGTGTAGGATATGCCCCCAGTGATGATAAGGGTTTCGACAGTGGTGCTGACGTACTCGGTGATGCAGACGAACTCGCTGTTCCTGATGGAACTCGGCTAGTACAGAGACTAACCAAAAGACCCAGAAATGAGCCGGATGTGTCCCCAGATAGAAAACGATCGAACGTGACGTCATCCACCGCTGCGGACAGCGTTAGAAACCCTTCTGCCGCGGTAAGCCACCTGAGAAGATCTCCGAGGAAGCTGAACGGACCTGCGAAGTCGCTCACGATGACCAACATTCCTCGGAGGTCGCCAAGAAAACCACTAACCCGTTTACCCGGAGAGACAGCGCCCAGAAAAGGGCGAGACGCGGTCTCTGTGGATCTCGAGCGCGCACTGCTGGCCGGCGAGGCAGCCGCCGGCGTTTCGGCGATCAAAGTGAGCCCGAATGCGAGGACTTCGGCCGGACAGATAGCCAGCGACGAGCAACCGCACGGCAATGATATCAAATGCGAGATAGGTACGAATGCAGTGAGTAAACTGCAGTCTGCAAGTGTCACGGCCACCGTGGCAGTGAATGGCAATACGCACGGGTCAGGTGAAAGGACAGAGGTGCGGACGGGTAATGAAGGCTCCGGGCCGGTGAAGGCAGAGGATGCGTGCTGTGAGGTGGCGGTGGCGGTGATCACGCCCCAGAAGAGGCCGCCCTGTCGCACTCCGGAGCCAGAGGAAGCGTCCGCTCTGCTGTTCGACTCGATGGCCGACCTCTTCTCGTCACCGTTCAAGGAGGAAGGAGACTGCAGGTCAGTCCTTGGTGTACACCAATGTCATCACTTAGCCTAGCCCTCGTGTCTGTCGTGGCGTGTCCGCAGCGGACACTGACTCCTTTCCTCCATGTAGGGGTGTTATTCCCTTTGGCCGTGCATTATCTACCTAAAACAGTTTTTGGAGTTCTTTTTTATTTTCCTTCCGAGCCACTAGAAGCTTTGGCCTAGACTTGGGAGGCATCCTCGCTACGCCTCCCAAAACGTTCGTCACAGGTTGTTATCAGTCTTAACAAAGCTGTGCAACACAACATTCTGTTTGCTGCCATGTTTGGCTTTTTATTGTTTGGCCTGTTTTTGGCGTTAGGTCTATTTCATTCGAAGCCAACGGTCGGTACATACGTCGGTCGGTGTAGAGGCGATATTTAATGACAACGGGACTGAAACATTATTTTTCCACTTACTGAAACTTTATCGGGATGATACATTCTGCCTTGACGGCAGATAATTAACACGCGCACCGACGGGGGGGGGGGGCGAATATCCGCCCCCCCCTGAGGTTTTTCGCGAATAGCGGGAAAACGTAGCGCCGCGAAATTTGGTACGACTATTCCCTCATCAATTTTACACATGGTATGCATGTTTGAACATCCTAACTTTTAAGGTCAGGTCACCAGGTCACTTTGAATGACCCAACCTCAAGTCACGTTTTTGCAACTTTGTCACCGTGCCAGAGCTACAGTAGATGTCGGAGGCCTTTGAAAGTCGCAGGATGTTATGAGGTCATTAGTAGCTACAATTTGTATATCTCGGAATTTTGATATCGGTGACCTAAGGTCAGGTCAATTTCGCGACCTCCCCATTATAAGTCAATGGGGGAAAAATCAACTCCCTGTTTTTACCACTAAACTAAAGGGGGTCGGAATGGCCCCATATACCATACATGACTTCATATACGATCAACCTTTACTACCTTGAGGTCAGTTTTGCTGTTGGGCAGCTGTAAGGTCATGTGACGTCATCAAAGGTCACCAAAGGTTTTTTGCCAATAACTCCGTGCAGGAACAAGATACAGCCACGCGGATGGTCTCATTGTGTTCAGCTCGTCAAGACGCATCGAATGATATACATGATTACCTCGAGGTCACGTGACCTGAGGTCCAGGGCTGCGGAGTCGATGGATTTTCGGCGACTCCGACTCCGACTCCGACTCCGGCTTTCAAAAACCAGCTCCGACTCCGACTCCGACTCCGGGCAGAATTGTCGACTTCGACCGACTCCAACTCCCGACTCCGACTCCGCAAACCTAGCAGGGCTGCGGAGTCGACAGATTTTCGGTGACTCCGACTCCGACTCCGGCTCGGGTTTCTAAAATCGACTCCGACTCCGACTCCGGTCACAGCTGTCGACTCCGACCGACTCCGACTCCGACTCCGACTCCGACTCCGCAGCCCTGCTGAGGTCAACCTTTGACCTTGACCTTTCGAGGTCAACTCATATAGCATTCGATGCGGATTGACGAGAGGATCACGATGGTGCCCTTAGTTTGTTGCTATCTTGACTAGTTCGAAAGTTATTCGAGAAAAACTCTCCATACCTAGTGCCGCCATTTTGACTTTTTCGACCCCTGTGAGTTGTGACGTCATCTTTGACCTGACCTGAAAATGAACTTTGTAAAAATTGTAGACCTTGACCGTGCGTATCCGATGCCGTTTACCGCTTGTCGCTATCTTGCTTCGTTCTCGGGATCTCAGGGGGGGGGGGCGGTCATCCGCCCCCCCCCCCGTCGGTACGAAGTTGGCGCAGACCCCCGTCGGTGCGCGGGTTAATGGTCTACGGGTCCCCGATATTGGTGTGCTGGATGGAATGCTGACAATTGTGCAGTATCGAAGCTCCCTCACGGAAAACGGTCAGGCCAATAATTGGAGACCAAGTTGACCGCCGGTTTTGGTGTTTGGACCAGTACCAACCGAGCAGCGACATAACCATTGATCAGAATTACAGCTGCCCAGGTGAACGGGGCGCCATGAGCCAAGTCTCATTGTGTGACCGTGATGTCGATGGTCAGTAACAAAATATCTTATCAAGTCAAAATTTGTTGAAAATTGCACATTTCGTTTTGCTTCAAACTTACTTAGCCATAACAATGGATAAAAGAAGCTGACCATCGGCGTTCCATATTTTAAAACAATACCAGCAAGTCGGCCGAGGATCACTAATTTAAATTCCCAGAGACCTGAAAATAGCATATGCCCGTAACGGCTATCTCTTTTTATAGATTAATTGTTAGACTGTAGAGGCAACCTAAGAGCTTTGCGTTTTCGGTTTTTATTTTCTGTAAGTATTTGTGATGGTGGTTGTTATTGCCCACGATGGAAACAGAGTCCACGTGGTCTGTGACAACGCTTATCAGTTCATTGACTTGGTCACTGACTGCCAGAAAGTATCGTGAAGAGCGCGAGATAAACTTTTCTCCTGGGTGCGGGCACCACAACGTATTTTCCAGCTGTCCTTTTGCCGCCTCGGCCGGACTCGTTTTACCGTGCCGTCGCTAAAAAATATCAGTCGATCTGTTCAGTAACGCCTCTGTGTTCTTCGTCCTACACTCGCACCGTGTCTGGCCTAACCGGAACGGTGGCAATAGGTATTCCTTTCATAGTTTATACTGAATCGACTCGGAGTTGCTTTGTCCCGCTGGCCAGGCGACCGAACTTCATTTTGGAAGCCGTGACAGCGGCCGCTGCAGAGCGGCTGTCAGAGAGACGACATCTTTCAGCCACCGCTATAAGTAGGCATAGTATAATATAGTCAGCGGTTGGGTCTTGAAACTGTCTTGTTGAGTCTTGAGTCATGTAACACTGATTTATTTACGTTGTCTTTTCTGACTACCAGACATGTGCATGGATCCGGGAAAATGGGTCTGAGATCTGATCCCACGGATTCTGATCTCGTATCCGATGGGATCATAGATCCAGCTCTGTAATTTATCGAAAGATCCGTAGGGATCACAGATCCGAGTCTCATTTTTTGCTTGAGATCCAGTGAGATCATAGTACCTCACTTATTTTTTGTCAACACATATTGATATATCCCTATAAAGCACTTGTTTCAACTCAAACGTTCTGTTTTAGTGATTTTATGTGATCGCACGTCATAATCCATAGTTTTGTGTCACTTATTGGCATAGAAACCCTTTAAAACATGGTTTCAAATGTGGTGCATGGTGGGATCCACTCAGATCATAGATCCATGTTCTTAATTTATCGTCAGATCATATGAGATCATAGATCCAAGATGTATTTTTCACGCCGGATCCGGTGGGATCATAGATCCCAACCTGTACTTTGCTTCGAGATCCACTGAGATCATAGATCCATCACTCGGATCCATGCACATGTCTGCTGACTACTGCCGTTTATGCTGCCCGTCGATGCGACACCCAAGACCCCGCTCACGTTTTCGCCTTGTCCCGCGTTCTCCTTCCCTTCCTCACCTGTGCTATCATTGTGAAGTGGCTGTGGTTAATCCTTACCAGTTGTTATCTTCGATTTCATTACTCGTTGATTGTATGATGCGTTTTTTTTCAAAGCCGACGAATGTTAAAAAGAGCCGTTATTTTTATGAATTTGACCTTCTCTCAGTCCTAGCGCGAAAGGCGGCTATCTTCTGTCATAGACTACTGTATTTCTGTACTACTGATATGGAGTAGGTAGTCTATGCTTCTGTTTTTGTCCAAAACTTGGAAATTCCTTTCAAAGCCCTTGCATGCCATTAAGCCACTACCATTACCATTAAAATGTGATCTACGACCACGGCAGTTTTCCGTTCCTTCAATATCTCACTGTAAAACAAAACTTGCCGAGCCTTGGGATATATACAATGACTCAAATCACAAGAAAAATTCCGTCTGAGTTGGGATAGCGTACAGCTCGGATTACCTCGAGCCAGAGGCGGTTCAGGGCGTCTAGCCTAAATGAACTTGGCTGCAGCACGCATGCACGGTGCACACTGGTGCATGCGTGCTAGTGATATATTGGGACGGGGCAGGGCCCGTATCGGCCATATTTCAACGCTTTCGCACCGGGGACAGATTTCGCACCGACCCTGTTTCGTACCCATGCATGGGTACGCGTTTCGTACCCATGCGTGGTACGCGCCGGAAAAGGGCAAATTTGCGTCATGGCCATGACGCAAATTTGCCCTTTTCCGGCGCGTACCACGCTCTCCTGTCCCCCCTTCTCCCCCCTCCCCCATCGGGCTCAGACCGATCAAAGTTACATGGCACATCCTTTGTCTGCACTGTGTGCAAATTTCACCGCGCTACCAGTGATGGTTTGGCCAGTACCCCGCAGTGCAGGACACTACATATGTCGGAAGTTTCGGAACCTTGGTCTTCATAGACGGGACAGGAAGACAGACAGACACACTCAACGTAAATAGTAATATAGATCAATGAATGTTTTAATCATGTAAATATAAATAGTAATATAGATCAATGAATGCTTTAATCATGTAAATATTGGAATATTAGATTATCAAGTTCAACGGACATGAACATATGGCCGATGGCGAAATATTGGTTACAGCATCACATTTGTAGAGCCAGCCACCGCTGGCATTTTTCGTCGGATGAT
Source organism: Amphibalanus amphitrite (assembly GCF_019059575.1). Taxonomy (NCBI): domain Eukaryota; kingdom Metazoa; phylum Arthropoda; class Thecostraca; order Balanomorpha; family Balanidae; genus Amphibalanus; species Amphibalanus amphitrite. The sequence goes on from NW_024883373.1 coordinate 61,506, forward strand.
TTGATTTAGTACAATTCCGTCTGCCAGAAACGGTGGGCGGAGCCCGTTTCATCTGAAACAGCACAAAGGCTGAATCGACACAGGCTTCAGATAATACGAGAATAATATAGATAAGCTGGCCTCAGATCATCTGATATCACTAGGAAAAACAGCATAATGATGGGCCACTTCTCAGAAGATCAGTGACCGTTCAGCAGTCTCCGTGTATATTGGATATGTCAAATATAGGTCTCGTAATGAACGAAGACGGAGTATATCTCTCCAATGTCTATTTCTAAATTAAAATTACCTCGTTACATGAATGTCGAATGAAAGCATCATCCGCATTTGGCTGTGTTTATCCAGATAGTTGTGAAAAAAATGGGACAGGCGTTTGGACGCGAGAAAGCCTTTGGGAAGCGACCGAAAAACTCAGGGGCTCCGCCACGGTTTTGGGATTGGGGGGTCCGACCCAAAACAGAAAACCTCACTGGCGGATCCAAGGTGGCATTCAAGGGGATTCCCCCCCCACACACACACACACCGCAGCGCCCGAAATCGATGAAAATTGCTGTTTTTCTATAGTACAAAGAAACTTAACAATTTTATTGGAAGAAGTTTGCTTTAAACTGCAAAACCAAGGTTCAGATTGCATAAGGAATCGAAAACCGAGGAGCAGAGCCCTATTGACACCGACATGGCGGCCTCTCAAATCGACGTTCTTGAGGAATGGAGGCCAGTGTTGCGCGCTCCAAAGGCGGCATTGGCCATCAGAGAACGCATTGGGCTCTCAGTGACTGGCATGGGCTTGGGATTTCAGGGACCTACATAGGCCCTCAGATAACTACGTAGGCTCTAAAGCCAGTGTATAGTCCTCCTAGGCCGTACTTAAAGGAAAGCTCAGGACTTAAGCAGTTATTGTCAAGGGATTTGAAAGCCCTGCCCTCAGTGGCGCGGGGACTTCTTCAAGACTGGGGGGGGGGGGGGGGGGGGCTCAACCATAATAGAGATCAACCTAGGGTACCCCCAAATCTAGTTTTCTCACCGGTTTTAGGCCACTTATTTTTCAGACCTTGGCCTTTTCAACGAAAAAAAACAAACGAAAATATTCAGTGTCCCAAAATTTGCCAGTTTGGGTGGGAAATGACATCCAAATGAAAATGGTTTTCCACTCTCAACTCCAATTTTCCAGAGCAATTTTTCACTCCCAATTTTACCAGTAACGAACATCTGCATGTACTGCGTACCTTTGGTAGTTGGCTTTTAACTTCCTCCATATTTTTTTCAATCATCTAGTAAAAACAACTCCCAGATCCCACATCCTGTAACACTCACATGCAAATTGATGATCCATGTTTTTCACCCTTTGTCATGAAGCTCGCAATTTTCCACTCAGCCCTCTTTACTGTGAGGAATATCCCTCTCCGACACCCAAGCCAAAATATAATTTTGGGACACTGAAAATATTTGCAAAAAAGTGAGGTATTTCGTCTCAGCTGAGTGAAGAAACTGCCGTTTTGGCAACCTGGAATAAAGGTTTTAATCTGCCAATGAGTTGCCGAGCCAGTGAAAGAGGTGGATTTTTCACTTACATGTTTTCTTCCTTTGTGACCCACAACCCCTAATTTGGGGAGGACAAGCTGCCCCAACGGTTCCTGGCCTCATGAAAAGTTGTGGGGCACCGCCCCCACGGCCCCAGAGTTGTGGGGGCAAGCTTCCCCCTCTGCCCCCTCCCCCGGTTCCCGCGCGCCTATGTATGAATCTATGAAATTATGTTGGTACTGTTGGTAGATTTCCGATTTCGATTCCTCCAGCTGGGGGGGGGGGGGGGGGGGGCTCAAATACATTACAAGCCCCCCCCCAGCCGAAAAGTTGGAGGGGCTCAGCCCCCGCTAGCCCCCCTCCCGGTTCCCGCGCCACTGCAGGCTGCCCTCATATGGCAGCATGGGGTCCTTAGAGACTGACAACTGACATTCAGTCTCTGTGATGAGTGTGACCTATCCTGACCTTAAAATTGATATCAAAATGCTCCGATTGAATCAATAGTCAGACAATGGGGATCCTGTTGGGATTGTGACTTGTGAATGTCTTACCTCTACGAACCTGCATTCAGAGCCCTGTGCAGATTATTGCAGATTACCTCAGAACGGTGTGAGGATGCTTAGACTAGTATGGTGCTCTGAAAGACCGACATGGACCCCCCCCCCCCCCCCCTGACACCAGGGATGCGGAGCCGTGGAAATTTCAGACGGCTCCGGCTCCGGCTCCGGCTCCGGAGAAAAAAATCGGCTCCGGCTCCGGCTCCGGCTCCGGGTGAAATGTTATGGCGGCTCCGGCTCCGGCTCCGGCTCCGAGTAAAATGGTCCGGCTCCGGCGGCTCCGGCTCCGACTCAGTACATCTCCTATGCAATCAATTAAATACGGGTGGAAGAAAAATTGGATTGGTACACGTAGCTTCTGTATTTGCAAAACAACTAACAACTAAGGCTATTTTTCTCAACAGCACATGCAATCAGCGAACAGGGTATATAAGCACGTGGCGAAATATTATGACTATACGGCCGCGTTACTCTTTGCCATGACCGGCTCACCGCGTCCCCGCGCAAACGCACCTCGGAGAGAACTGGCAGAACAAAGGACTAGAAAGCATTGGAAAGGACATTGGAAACGCAGTCGCCGCGAATCGGAGTGCACTGAACCATCGTAAGCTGACACCTGTCTCGGCTGCATTGGGGTGTGTGTGTGGGGGGGGGGGGGGGTAGGGGGGGGGGGGGGTGGGAAGAGACGGTGTTGGGAGTCGCAGTCCACTGCACTGGCTTCAAAACAATGGCCGTCACCTGATGACCGGTCCTCATGTTCTGGGGATGCAGTAGACGTGGGGGGGGGGGGGGAGGAGCAGACAGGAAGTTGATTGCGTACTGTGGGATGCTGGGGATATTCGGCTTTTTTCATTCACTTGATGGCCCATGACGTACTATTGGTCTCAAGATAAGGGCCCAGGCGACCTGTAGTTTTGATGCGGTAAATACCCTTACCCTCGCCATAACTCGGGCCGAATGCACCCCTCCTACCAGCCAGCGCCACCCCCACTCGAGTTGTGGCGAGGGTGAGGGTATTCACCGCATCAAAACTACAGGTCGCCTGGGCCCTTATCTTGAGACCAATAGTACCATATGTTTTACTGCCTTACACTGTCAAACCGAACTACATAGGTCAATTATTTTTTTCCTCTTCAAAAAATAAAAAGGAGCCGGAGTCGCCCCCTTTTTTGGCGGCTCCGGCTCCGGCTCCGGCTCCGGGCTATATTGTTTCACGGCTCCGGCTCCGGCTCCGGCTCCGGGCGAAATATGCCGGCTCCGGCGGCTCCGGCTCCGACTCCGGCTCCGGCTCCGCATCCCTGCCTGACACTATAGGATCTTACATTGAAAGAGGATTCTTAGATCGATTTGAAGCTCTCTTAGGGCAGGCGTTGTCTCTAGGAGGTGTCCTACAAGCTGGACGCCCCCCCCCCTCGCAAAATCATAGCCAAATTCTAGCATACCTAGCTAATCCTAGCCATCTTAAACGCATTCATAGTGATAACAAAAATGGTGGAATGATGGTGGAATCCCATGTAGACCGGTGAGTGTCACTGTCGAGTCGGTCGAGGGTCTGTCGAGCACTTCGTCTGCTACTAACTACATTATAAGGGTTCCCTACATTTCTAGATCTTCAGTTCCTTAGCTATGACTGTCAACACATCCAAAGTGCATATTGTGAATGATATAGTCATTTCTACGCGAAAACAAGCTTACATGTGTCTGGAATATTGGGGGGTAGGTACTGTACCCCCCAGGAAAATTATTGAGGGGGTCTGGACCCCCGCGACCCCCCCCCCCCCCTGTGGCGGAGCCCCTGGAAAAAAACTAGTTCCCGGTATTGGGCTAGGACCTGGCAATCAAAGTATGTTGACCCTAAAATTATGCTCCATGATTTAAGTTTGTATCCTATAAAGCGCTGACCGTTCTCAAATTCACTTAATTTAATCGGCTAATGATGCTTAACGCTGGTCTGGATGCCAAGTCTGACTGGCGGCAGTATCACATTGCGCATTGTGCATATATTCAGGGCGGATACTGCAGCTCTGGATGCCACTCGAATGTGTGCTGGGTATATACGGCCTTGGTTTGGTGCACGAAAAGCTGCACCAGTCGAGTCCATGCCGTTGACGATAAACTTGGATGACCTCAAATTACGTCAGTGACGTCATGTATGATGCCACGCAGGATCTAAGCTGAAAAGAAAGACCGAGTTCAACAGCCAAGATGACATTTCCAAAATAAAGAGAATATCCTTCGACGCAGCTGGACAAGACCAAGACTTGTTGGTCGTGATGCCAAAATAGCGGCTCCATGATCATTTATTTGTGAAGTTATTCACAAAAAATCATAACCCAACCTTAGGCTTTTTGACGTTGCCTCAAAGGTCACCGGTTGACCTGAATATATTGCCAAATATATTTGTACCTTTGAGTTCGTAATATATAACACTAAATATATTACCAATCACTGCATCTGGTAGCGTCACACACGCTCGTTATTCCCGCGACGCTCTACCTCAATGAATGGCGAAACAGGGAGGGGTCGTAACCGCCCCTGCCTGTGCCCGGAGGCATGTAGAAAACCGACAGGCTAGGCGACGGTTCACGAAACTATGTCGCGAGCTGAATATTTGAAAAGTGAGCAGTGAGTGAGTTAGTGAGTGAGTGAGTGAGTGAGTGAGTGAGTGAGTGAGTGAGTAAGTGAGTGAGTGAGAGATGACTCCAGATCAAGTGATCGGTAAACATGACAAAAACAAGATGTCACCAAACCAGATAATGAGATAACAGCTATTCCAGGCTAAGTGATAGGCGGACGTGACGAAGACCATACGCTGTCAAAACAGATAATGAGATAACGCCAGAGACCCGTCAAAGGTCTTTCCGCCGGTCTGACCGGCCTGAAACAAAATAGCAGGAAGGATCTGCGACCGAGAGGGGATTGTGTAGGTCGGGGTCGGTCGGAGAGGGATGGGGTAGGGGGGTCGGTCGGAAAGGGGATGGGGTAGGTCGGGGTCGGTCGGAAAGGGGATGGTGTAGGTCGGTGTCGGAGCTGTCTTGGGGCGCATTTTGTCCAGTGCCATCTTGGGAAAGGTGCTGTGTGTCAAACTAGCACTCCATCTTTTGAGTAAAGGTGGTTCATATCGAGGAATAAGGGATAATTTAATTTACTTGAGGGATACATAAAACGGAGAATAGAGCTTTCTCCGATGACAGGAGGGGAAGTGCGGAGGATGGAATATGGCCGCATGCGTAAATACAATAGCTGAGAATTTCCATACCCCAATATAGACGTTTTTTCCATTTTGGTGATCGCTTCTATCAATTTTAAATGCACGAATTGAAAGCTTTTATTAACCCGCGCCCTGCTGGGAGGGGGGGGGGGGTGTTTGAACACCCCCCTTGCGGTTTTTCGCGAATACACCTTATCTTTTTGTACACCTTATCATACATCAATTCTACACATGTTGTGAAAATTTCAGACCAAGGTCATTTAAGGTCAGGTCACCAGGTCACTTGAAGTGACCTCACCTCATAAAAAGTTTCAAAATCTGTCATAGCAACACTGAGGGACCGATCGCTTTGAAACTTTCAGCGATTGCTAAGAGCAATAGCATGTACAAAATGTATATCTCAGAATTTTGATATCGATGACCTAAGGTCAGGTCAATTTTGCGACCTCCCCATTATAAGTCAATGGGAGAAAATTGAAATGCGCCTCTTTTGGACGAAAGACATTATAAACACTCCCAAACACTGAATTACAAGTGGTCTAGACACACTGAACATGAAAATGGTGTCCTCGACCCCTGTTTATGCCCTGAGGTCATCTTAGGTCACGAATAGTATCTAACAGTTTTTCGCAAATAACTTTTGATAGAGGCATGCTAGAGCGATGAAAACGCCTTAGATGTGTTCAGCTCGACGATACGGATCGACTGATATGCAACATGACCCTTTCCGGTCAGGTCATGACCTTGACCTGAGGTCAAATTTTCAAGTTGACCTTTCAAGGTCAAGTTATAGTTCATTCGATGCGTCTTGACGAGAGGAACACGATGCCGGTAAAAGTAAGCTCGTACAAGGCTTGGGTCAAAAGCTATTGCAGAAAAACTGTTTCCGAAAAAAATCAGCTATTTTTGCAGTTTTTGCCCCCTGCAGGCAAAACCGTTGACGTTAGGTCAAAGCTGAGAACATTACTCAGAAAGGGCGTTAATAGGGCTATCGAATGCGCTTTTCCGCGGCGCTGTAGCTCTATTGATTCCTGAGTTATGCGTTGGCTTCTTGGAAATTTTCGACATTCGACCTGGAAATCGGCGAAATTTTGCCTTCAATGACCTCTGGTGACCTGACCTTTGACCTGACCAAAAAATTGACCGAAATGATTTCGTCATTATTTTTGGCGCTCTTTCGAACGCCGCCTTCCGCGTATCGCTACGTGGCCCAGGAGCCGAGTTAGATGGGGGGGGGGTGTTCAAACACCCCACCCCCCAGCAGGGCGTGGAAATCCAGGACCCCCAGCCGGGCGCGGGTTAAAACGAGGTTGCTGGACGATGGTACAGGTTTTAGTATCACATCAGTTGGCGGAGGCTTCTTGCGCTTTCCGTAGGGAAGTTAACCCGCGCCCCGTAGGGCTACCGGCGGACCCTACCACCCGTAGGGGGGGGGGGGGGGGCGAAACGGCCCCCCCCCTGAGATCTCGGAAAGTTACCGGCCGATTTTCAAAATTCAAACGGCGTTTGATAGCCCTACCCGGGAACTACCTTGTGACCAAATTTCATTGACCTAGGTCAAACCGATGACGTCACAGGTCAGGTCAAAGGTCAGATTTTCACCGTTCACAGGCAATTCAAGAAATGTGCTGTGAAATCGAGTAAATTGGTAATTTATTGAAAACCATCGATGGTATATTGTTCGTCAAACACATACTTTGCTATCTGAGGTCACTGATACCAGGTCAGGTCACAGCGAGGTCAGGTCACCGGGGGTCACAATATGAATGTGTCGTGTGATACATGTTTTATGGTCCATTTTACATGACAAATGCGATTATGTGGGTTAGGCAGCCTTTGGGGCCAGCCTAGGTCACGTTTTGGTGAAGGTCAGGTCAAGGTCAGGTCAAATTAGGTCAAATTTCAAAGTTGATATTTTTGCATAAAATGGGTATCCATTCGATGCAGCTCGTCACGGGGAGTCTAATGGTGGTCTTTGTTTTGCTCTACGAGTTCTAGAATTGCCAAAAATTGAGTTTGAAAATTTGACGTCATCATTTTTGAACAGTTTTTTCGCTATAACTTGGACAAAAAACGAGGTATCGATCTGAAATTTGGTATGTAGAAGACGGTAGGTACTATCACATATATTCCGGTTTTTTCGAAACTCAAAAAACTTTTTGGAATTTTTGGCTAATATATAAAAAAATGCTTTTTTTATTTTTGGGGATCAAAACTCAAAAATTTCAAAAATCCGAGATAGCAGTTTTGTAGCCCTGTCAATTCTACACCTTTTATGTCTTGATCATTTTTCTGTATCTTCAAAGCTGTAGGCCTGACAGGTCTTCTCGCGAAGGTCTTTTTTCGGTCGAAAATGACAGAACATGACGTCACTCTGACGTCATTTGTGGCCAACCTATCACAGCCTCTGGAAAAATGTTTGGTCACAATGTGTAAAATTGATGCCCGGAGGGGTCCTGAAAGTTTGGTGGCGATATCTCCAGCCGTTTAGGAGATATCGACCGAAAAGGACAGGGGGGGGCCGAAACGGCCCCCCCTACGGGGCGCGGGCTAACGGACTTTGCCTAACTGTATGGCGATAGTTGATTGCAGGTGCGCGGGAACTACTTTCAGACGGGGGGAGGGGGGGCACGCCATAATAGAGATCAATCGAGGGTACCCCCGAATCTAGTTTTCTCACCGGATTTAGGCCACTTATTTTTCATCCCTTGGCTTTTGCAAAAAAAAAGAAAACATTTGCAAAAACGTGCGGTATTCCGTCTCAACGTTGCGGGAGCACCGCCCCCACGACCCCAGAGGTGGGGGGGGGGGGGGGGGCGGTTCCCGTGCCAATGGTTGACTGACCTAAAGTGGTTCGAAGCAAACATTTTACACCCTTTTGCCAAACAAATATGTCGAGAACCACCAAAAAATTGACACTCCTCCGCCGAAAAACGATAATATTATGTAATCGATGTGACAATAATTTTCATCTTTGAGCTCAGTATGTCCTGATGATGGATATTTGCCCGAAATGACTTATACTTATCACTTTTTTTAACAAGTTTGACTATGATAAACAAAGCTTTGCTTATGTTTTATCGTTGAAATGTTTAATTGAAAATCACTTCATTCAGCATTCGATCACTGATTTGCACGCTATGTAGCGGGTGGTGTGCTGTCTCAGTTCCGTTGGTATACAAATATCAAATGGAGGCAGTTTCGTCTTTCGTCACGTGACCACTGGCGACCAATCGGGGACCGTTTGTGCCGTGACGTTCGCGCGGCACGCCGGCCGCTGGGTGCTCTGGTCGCGCGGGGCTCGCGCTGTCCTCAGAGTAGCCGCGCAGATAGCCACACAGTGCCGCATCGCGTGTCGCAGCGGACCGCCAAAATGTGCCGCGATTCCTCCGCCAAACTGCTGGAAGAATCCAGAGACGACATGGTGCTTCATCAGGAGGAAGCTCCTCCGGGCAGCTTCACAGCGACACAGAAGAAGTTACTGGCCGGCCTGGCGCTGGCTAATATGCTGAACGGCTCTCTGGTCGCCATCATGATACCGTTCTTCCCCGTGGAGGCGACCTCGCGGGGCGTGCCGCAGACAACCATCAGTGCGCTCTTCAGCTGTTTCGCCATCGGCCAGATGGTGCTAAGCCCGGTGGTGGGCCGGTTAGCGCCCGTGCTCGGAGTGACACGCCTCTACAACATCGGCCTGAGCGTGGCCGGTGTGACGACAGTGGTGTTCGGCTCGCTTAACTACATCGAGAACACGGACCTGTTCGTGGCCGCCTGCTTCCTGACGCGGCTGGTGGAGTCGGCCGGCATGGCGGCCGTCACCACCTGTGGCTACACGATCGCCGGCAGCCAGTTCCTCGGGCGCGTCAACACTGCCGTGGCCTGGCTGGGCTGCTCTCTCACCGCCGGGCTGGCGCTCACGCCCATCATCTGGGGCGGCCTCTACGCCATCGGCGGCTTCGGCGCACCCTTCTACACCCTCGGAGCCGTCATGCTGGTGGTGGCCGCCTTCAACTCGTGGCTGATGCCCTCCGTGGCGGAGGAAGCTGGACGCGCGCGGCCACCCTTCTTCCGCACGCTGCTTGTCTTCCTCGGCTCCACAGACAACCTGATCTGCATGGTCACCGTGTTCATGTTCTCCACCGACTTCAGCACTGTGGACGCCAGCATCGCGCCCTACGCCGACGCCGTGCTGGGCATCACGCCGGCCATGATCGGGGTCTATCTGTTCGTCACCACCAGCCTGTACGTCGTGGCCAACTACTTCTGGGGCTGGCTGGCCGAGCGGACGCGCATACCGTTTGCGTTGATTGCTCCCTGCCTGATGTTCTGCAGTGTTGGTCTGCTCCTGCTGGCGCCGTCGCCGCTGCTCGGTCTGGAGCCCTCCAAGTGGCTGCTCGGGACCGGCATGGCCATCGAGCAGGTGTTCTTCGGCGGCGCGTTCACGCCCTGCTACAAGGTGATGCTGGACGCGAGCATCGCGCGCGGATTGGAGGACAGTCTCACCACGCAGTCGTTTGTCTCGAGCGTGCTGCAGACCATGTTCACGATGGGCGTGGCCGTGGGACCCGTGTCGGGCGGCGCGCTTATCGACGCCTACGGCTTCCCCGTGATGACCACCGTGCTGGCCCTCATCACCATGGCCTTCGCAGTGCTCGTCGCCATCAAAGCGTTCGTCCGGCACGGCTGCTGCCGGGACGCAGCCCAGGCCGCCAACAACAACTGTGCGCCGTGGAAACGGTCAAAGTATGAAACAATAGGCGCTTAGGAAAATACACGAAGGGGGTAATGCAATAGAATAGCGGGTTAAGGCCAAATTATGTGTTCACATGCTCATGATGTTGTACAAAATGTGACAGAAGCTAGACTCTTTGAAAATGCTTCTGCCGCTTCGCGCGCCCTTGTAGAGATCATCTATGCGATTTGTCATCTATGCGATTTGTCATCTATGCGATTTGTCATTTCATGTTGTCATTTTTATTTATATTGTCACCGCCTTATTAATCAATCTGTTACCTGTTGTCAATTGCGCGTCAAGTTTGTTTGTTATTTGTAAACCGGCCTGCCGCTGGCCTCAACCTTCCTAGTAACCGCTGTGCCATACGCTATAGAACGTGTCGTGCAAAGGTCACGGCGGCACCCCTGAGGCGGCCGCTGCCCGTACGTTTAGGAGCCCATTGTCGTGACGTCATGACTGTGGACAAAGGTCGCGGTAGGGGCTCTCCCGGCAGCCGGACGGTGACTCATACGTTGAGCTTGTCTCTCGCCGCGCCTGCGGGCATATTGGTAGTACTAGGGACGGCCAGCATATGACCGCGGTTTTCGGCGACATTGTCAATTCGTTTCTCGACTCTGCTGTTCGCTACAAGACAAATACACATAGAAAACGGCTCGGGCATTTGGAGAAGAGCGGCTACTCTGAGGCGAAGGAAGAACACGGAGATTCACACAAACGACCTGACTAGGTTGCACCGGCCACAGTCGACCGAGGTGGGCTTCTGCGCCCTTAAAGACGCCTCTGACTGGCCATTGCGCTGACACCCTGGTCGGACCACGGTCATTGATCGGACCCTGCCACTGGTTCGTGCTCAGGCTGCCTTAGCGGGTAGACCTGCTCGACCAGACGCCCCACTGGTGGGCGAGTGCTCGGTTCCGACTTTCACCGCCGGTCCAACAGCGTTCTGCTGGTTCCCGCCGATCCGGTTACGACACCGCAAGTGCCGTACCGACTCGGGCGTCCCAGGTGGGCGTAACGGTTACCACACCAGTTCGCGACCCCCAGGCTCTGTCAGCCGTCGTACGGCTCTCGGACGGACACTCTAATAGATCAGCCACAGATCAATAGATTGTCACGGACCGTCCGTCCAGCCACGCGCTACCCACAGCGCAGTACGACAATTGGTGACCCCGACGTGATCTCCGTTGTTCGACCTTAGCCTCTCGTCATGCCCGCGGACAGCGCACAGTCCGGCGCCGCAGCTCAAGACTCGGCCAGCGTTCCAGCTTCAGCCTCCGAGTCAACTCATCGGCCCATGGCTAGCTTCCGGCTACCACCATACTCTCCGGAAGAGCCCGACCTGTGGCTACTGCAGGTGCAGTGCGCTTTCGACGTCAGCGGGGTCGACTCCGACGAGCTGAGGTTTAAGCTCCTCGTCGCAAACCTCCCCGCCAACATCGCCGTCCAGGTCAAGGACGTCATCCGGTCATCCCGGTCTTTTGACGTGCTGTGTGCAGCGCTCCAAGCCCGCCTGGCACAGTCACGCGCCGACCGACTACAAGCCCTGCTCGGCCGCCAGCAGCTCGGCGATCAGAAGCCGACGGCGCTGTTGCGCTCAATGCGCAACGAGCTAGCCGCAGCCGGGGACGCACCGGTTGATACGGAGCTCTTCCGTACCCTATTTCAACAACGGCTACCGCAGCCCGTCCGTGCTGCCCTCGCCCTCCTGCCAGCCGACAGCACGCTTGACGCACTGGCAGAAGCGGCCGACCGGTACCTGGAAGCTAGCGGACCCGACCCACGGCTATCAGCGATCGCGGCACAGCCGTACACACAGCCGGCACCGCCCATCGCTGCTGCAGTGACAGCCCCAGCGCCAGCTGCAACCCCTGCGCTGGACACCGTCATCGCCTCCCTGGTCGCTAAGATGGAGCGCCTGGAGGCCAGCAACCGACGACTCGAGGACGCCGTGCGACGCGACCGCAGCCGTTCCCGGCCGCGCCAGACATCTCGCCAGTCACGCCGCCCGTCACCGGCTCGTCCTTCAACGCCGCCGCACGACGACACGCTGTGTTGGTACCACCAGCGATTCGGCGCCCAAGCGCGCCGATGCAAGTTGCCGTGCTCCTGGATCGCCTCGGAAAACTGAGGCGCCCCGTGCTAATGGCGCAAAGCACGGGCGCCCCTCCTGCCGCGCCACTACTCTTCGTGAGGGACACGGAGACGGACCGGCAATTTCTAGTCGACACCGGGGCGCAGGTCAGCGTGCTGCCTCGCCGCTGCCTGCCCAACGGGTCTACGCTGACCCCTGCTCCTGTCGGCCAGCAGCTCGTCGCGGCAAACGGCTCACCGATCGCGGTGCACGGCACCTGCCTGCTGGACGTCACCTTGAGTCAGCAGCACCGCCTGAAACATCGATTCTTTGTCACTGACGTCACCACACCCATCTTGGGCACCGACTTCCTGGCCGCACATCACCTCGTCGTGGACGTTGCCAACCAGCGTCTCCTGCGGGACGGCACCGTCTGCGCCAGCGCCGAGCGGTCAAGGCTGTGCTCCATCGGAGTGCGTCTCGTTCGGGAGAAGGCTCGCTTCGCAGCTGTCCTCGCCCGGTACCCGGATGTGACCTCACCAAAACCTGGACCAACACCGGTGAAGCACAACGTGACGCACCACATCGTCACCAAGGGTCCACCGGTGTACCAGCGGCCACGACGCCTCCCGCCGGAGCGCCTTCAAATCGCACGTGCCGAGTTCAACAAGATGCTCCAGCAAGGCATCATTCGACCGTCGAGCAGCAGCTGGACAACTCCACTCCACATGGTGCCAAAGAAGAGACCCGGCGAGTGGCGTCCTTGCGGCGACTACAGAGCGCTGAACGCCCGCACGGTACCAGACCGCTACCCACTGCCGTACCTGCGGGACTTTTCAGCCGACCTGCATGGGTGCACCGTCTTCAGCACCATCGACTTGGTGAAGGCGTACCACCAGATCCCGGTGGAACCTGCCGACGTCCCCAAGACAGCCATCACGACACCGTTCGGCCTCTACGAATGCGTTCGGATGCCGTTCGGCCTCAGAAACGCCGGACAGACCTTCCAGCGTTTCATGGATGAGGTCCTCCGCGGCATACCGGGCTGCTTCGTCTACCTGGACGACATTCTGCTGGCCAGCCCGACTGCCGAACACCACCTGCAGCTCCTGGACCAAGTGCTTCAGCGCCTCAACACCTACGGCGTCGTCGTCAACAGGCACAAGTGCGTCCTGGGACAGGAGCAGGTGGTGTTCCTCGGCCACTCGGTAGACGCCGACGGCGTCCGCCCGCTGCCTGGACGAGTCGAGGCCATCAAAGACTTCCCGGAACCGACCACTCAGTCCCAGCTACGGAGGTTCCTGGGGATGGTAGCCTACTACCACCGCTTCATCCCCCAGGCAGCCGAGCTCCTGCAGCCTCTGCACGCCTTAATCACCCACAAGGCAAAACGCTCGAGAGCGCCTGTCACGTGGACAGACTCGGCGCGGCAGCATTTCAAGAACGTCAAGGACGCCCTGGCCACGGCGACACATCTCGCACACCAAGTCCCGGACGCGCCGCTCGCCCTCTTCGTCGACGCCTCGGACTGCGGAGTGGGCGCCGTCCTCCAGCAGCACGTCGCCGGCGAGTGGCAGCCCCTCGCTTTCTTCTCAAAAACGCTCCAACCTGCGGAGAAGAAATACAGCACGTTCGGGCGCGAGCTGCTCGCTATCTACCTGGCCGTCCGGCACTTCAAGCACGCCATCGAAGGACGGTCAGCAATCATTTTCACAGACCACCGACCACTGGTAACGGCCATCGGCTCCTCGTCCGACCGCTACTCGCCACGAGAGGTCCGCCACCTGGACTACATCGGCCAGTTCGTGTCTGACATCCGCCATGTGCCTGGCAAGGACAACGTGGTCGCCGACACGCTGTCACGCACGGTCTCGATGGTGGCCCAGCCGCGACCCCCGCTCGCCGACTTCACTGCCATCGCCAAGGCCCAGTCCGAAGACAGCTCGCTGGAAGACCTCGAGGCCTCAGACACCTCACTGCGCCTGCGCCACATCCCGGTCGGCGATGGACTCTGTCTGCTCTGCGACGAGTCCACCGGATCGCCTCGGCCGGTCCTCCCGGAGGCGCTGCGCCGGCCCTTCGCCAAGGCTCTGCACGACCTGTCGCACCCTGGCGTCGAGGCCACCGTCAAGCTCGTCTCTAAGCGGTTCGTCTGGCCCGGTATGGATCGCGACGTGCGCCGCTGGACCCGAACCTGCCTCGCCTGTCAGCGCTGCAAAATCGGCCGGCACACCAAGTCTGACGTCGGCACCTTCCAGCCACCTCAGCAACGCTTCGACCACGTCCACGTGGACCTCGTCGGCCCGATGCCTCCGTCAAGAGGGCACTCGTACCTCCTGACGTGCGTCGACCGGTTCACTCGGTGGCCAGAAGCCATCCCTCTGCCGGACAGCCGCACCACCACGGTCGCCCGCGCCTTCCTCGAGCACTGGGTCGCCCGATTCGGCGTTCCGTCCATCATCACGACGGACCGAGGTGCCCAGTTCGAGTCGGCCCTCTGGTCGGAGCTACAGCGATTCCTGGGCTGCCAGCGAACTCGGACGACGTCCTACCACCCGGCCTGCAACGGTATGGTGGAACGCCTGCATCGCCAGCTGAAGGCCAGCCTCCGTGCACACCAGGCTACGTCATGGACGGACGTGCTGCCGCTGGTGCTCCTGGGCATACGCTCCACCATCAAGGCGGACCTGCAGGCGACGTCAGCCGAGCTGGTGTACGGCTCCTCACTGCGGCTTCCCGGCGAGTTCTTCATCAGCAGCCAAGCCTCAGCAGCATCACCAGCCGGCTTCGTACAGGACCTGAAGCGCGCCATGTCTCAGGTGCGGCCGACACTCCCACGTCCGGTCCAGCGCGCCACGTACGTCCCGACGGCACTCCAGACGGCGACACACGTCTTCGTGCGCAGGGACTGTCACCGCTACCCGCTGGACGCTCCATACGACGGACCGTTCCCGGTTACCGAAAGGACCACCAAAACCATCACCATCGACCGTCGACAGAAAAAGGAGGTCATCAGCATCGACCGGTGTAAGGCCGCCTTCCTGGAGACGCCAGACGAATCCGGTCATCGACAGTCTGACCTGCCGACTGTGCAGCCGCACGGTACTCAGTCCAGCGGCCCGCCGGCCGCGCCACCGCTCAGCAATGAGCCCAGCGGCCCGGAGCTTCTGATCTACGGTGACGCACCTAATCGCCCTGCAGCCGTCGCTCGGGCTGACGCTGCACCATTGCAGCCTCGGCCGATACTACGGACGACCCGCTCCGGCCGCGTCATACGACCTCCGGTAAGATATCGCCATGTCACTTTTGTCCGCGACATGTCTGGCGAGGGGGTACTGTAGAGATCATCTATGCGATTTGTCATCTATGCGATTTGTCATCTATGCGATTTGTCATTTCATGTTGTCATTTTTATTTATATTGTCACCGCCTTATTAATCAATCTGTTACCTGTTGTCAATTGCGCGTCAAGTTTGTTTGTTATTTGTAAACCGGCCTGCCGCTGGCCTCAACCTTCCTAGTAACCGCTGTGCCATACGCTATAGAACGTGTCGTGCAAAGGTCACGGCGGCACCCCTGAGGCGGCCGCTGCCCGTACGTTTAGGAGCCCATTGTCGTGACGTCATGACTGTGGACAAAGGTCGCGGTAGGGGCTCTCCCGGCAGCCGGACGGTGACTCATACGTTGAGCTTGTCTCTCGCCGCGCCTGCGGGCATATTGGTAGTACTAGGGACGGCCAGCATATGACCGCGGTTTTCGGCGACATTGTCAATTCGTTTCTCGACTCTGCTGTTCGCTACAAGACAAATACACATAGAAAACGGCTCGGGCATTTGGAGAAGAGCGGCTACTCTGAGGCGAAGGAAGAACACGGAGATTCACACAAACGACCTGACTAGGTTGCACCGGCCACAGTCGACCGAGGTGGGCTTCTGCGCCCTTAAAGACGCCTCTGACTGGCCATTGCGCTGACACCCTGGTCGGACCACGGTCATTGATCGGACCCTGCCACTGGTTCGTGCTCAGGCTGCCTTAGCGGGTAGACCTGCTCGACCAGACGCCCCACTGGTGGGCGAGTGCTCGGTTCCGACTTTCACCGCCGGTCCAACAGCGTTCTGCTGGTTCCCGCCGATCCGGTTACGACACCGCAAGTGCCGTACCGACTCGGGCGTCCCAGGTGGGCGTAACGGTTACCACACCAGTTCGCGACCCCCAGGCTCTGTCAGCCGTCGTACGGCTCTCGGACGGACACTCTAATAGATCAGCCACAGATCAATAGATTGTCACGGACCGTCCGTCCAGCCACGCGCTACCCACAGCGCAGTACGACACCCTCATCGTCAACAGTATTAGCTGTACCTATATGCAATCTTATAAGGCAGAAGGTTGACTTTGATATGTATCATACTAGTGCGTATGGGGTCACAATTGGTCTGATTCGGAAGTTTATGATATTGTAGAACCAGAGAAGTCTAATCACGTGATGGTGGTGAAAATGGAAATGTGTTTGATGTATCGTTTTTACCGGCTGTACATATAGCACCGTGTGTCAGTGACCACACGCTAGCATGACTAGGTATTTCATTTTGTATCTTTGTGGTAATACAACAGATACATGAATGCGAAATTTCGACCAAAAAATAAAAAAGGTATAGTTATGAACTCAGGAGCTCAAGCATTTCTTTCTTCCCTCCATAATGATAAGACCACGACGAAAATCCTCTCCCCTCGTCCACATCAGCACACGGCCATATCAAGCATGTTTTTTACGAGAAAATGGTTCCTGGCGCTCGTTTATTTGGCTTCTGGTTTGCTGCTAGGACTAAGTGTAATTTGAAAATCCGTCGAACAATTTGAGACCGTTATTAGTATTTAAGTGCAACGTGTACCTAATGAATTGGATGGAATGGGTTTGAATAGCTACCTTATGCCTTTCGAAGACAAACGCTAATAAAAGTTAAGAATAAAAATATAGTGCCGTGTTTTATAGGTAATTATGGATGATAGCTGATACATCTCCGATTCTTTGCATTGCATACTAGCAGCACACGTATCACAAATTAAAAGTACCAAAGCGTAGCGAAAATAAACGGAATGCTGTGATTAGTGATCCAATGCCTTTCGTTATATAAGCGTTTCGCAATCATCGAACATCTGGTTTGCAAACATCGTAGGGTGTTCAGAATGCAAGATTCGCAACATTCAAGCTTGCGTAAAATGGAGAAGGGGGAGGACATGGGAAAACCACTTCATCCAATGGCGAGTGTCTAGGGCTATATGAGCCCGTTGGGCCGTCTGTGGCCACCAATTTGTTATACGTCTTGACAAGAAATTGCTTCAAAATAAGACATATGCAGTTAAGCCTTAACTTATAAAAATACCACGAGGAGTTGACATTGTTCTGTAAAACAGCCCAACGACATAATATTTATTAGATGTTAATGTTATGATATCATTACTAGGTTTACGAGGTCAATGTTATCAAGCTATTTAAGTTGTCCTTTTGCTTCTGATGCGAGTGAGCGACCATTGGATTTTTTCCTAAAAGAAGGAAAGCGGATTTTTATGTCTTTAAGTGGCGCTGAAGTGATCCCACTTGATAATCTGACAAGCAATCTGATAATCTGAAAATTGACCTAGGGCTAGATTTTTACAACTTATGTAATGAGATATGTGGTAGCGTGTGCTAAAAACGGCAAGCACCTTTTTGTATTTTCATTAAAAAAGAGGGAACAGGAAATTTCTCCGTCGCTATGTAAGTTAAGAACTTGATTCACCACCTGCTTTGCTCACATGTAATTTAGCCGTGCTGTGGGCTTCCGATAACATGGTTTGGCACCTTATCGTCTTTTTTTCCTTTTTGTTCAGAATAACGGAGATCGCGTTATTCTCGATCGCTTCATTGCAAGCTGATTTGAATTTTTGACAACTACCGTGCTGTTAATTTTTTCATAAGCTTTTGATTATCTCTCGAAGCTCTCCTAAGGCTGTTGATAATTTTTTTTTTTTTTAGGAAATAGCGACTCTGTGTCTGGGGCTACCATCTCGCTTTCAAGTGTGTGATGTGTTTACTCAGTTTACTGTTAAGAGAATATCAGTAATCAGTCATCCCAAACATGTTCAAGACTCAAGAGAGCGGCTATCTTGTCTTATTGACGTCACTAGCGTAAGCTATGGCCCCGCCTGGCCACTACATAAGAGGAAAAGTGGCTCCAAAGTGGTTCCCCGCCTAATTTCCTACCACTTACTACAGCGAGCTACCGCTTAGAATAGGTGAGGACGAACCCGAGACAGGAGTGAATGGTCGAGGGGATGGATGCTGCTGTTTTGTGGATCCGTTGTAGCTTCGTCCGAGGTGTTTTAACGCTGTCCGTGATTCGTATTCTAAAATATTGCACGCTTTGGCTCGGGAAGGCCTTTGCTCACTGAACTTCGGAGGTCCCACATGGGGAAAAGTGGCCACGTTGTGATCATACGAGGCCGGTGGGAAGGGAGGGGACAGGTATAGAATAGGGCCATTCTCTATACCGGACGGGGCCGCTCCCTGTAACGGACAGGTCCGTTTTCTATACCGGCCAGCGTCCCAATCAGCGTGACTAAACTGACTACGGCTGCCCGTCCGGGCGGTCAGAAGTCGACCACTTCATGCTGCTCCGAGCCGCTGTTGTTTTAGTCTTGTGCTTGCTTATAGTTAAAAGTCATCGTGATTGTAAGCCAGCTATGGTTTTCGTCGTTTCGTCGTCAGCTATGGTTTCGTTACAGCTAAATATGTGCTTAAAGACGTGTGATGTTTTTGCTTTGTTTACGAATGGGGCTAAATATACATCCTTCTATCTTAGCTGTTGATATGGGGATTGGCTCATAAAAAGGCATTTTTGTTCATAGTCATTGATAAATGTTTGTATCCCTTTTTATCAGTTGCATTACCAATAGTTTTTTTTTTTGTCAATTTCTTAAGAACCATCATTTTCGGAGAAAAAGGAAAAATAAATGAGATAGCATTGCACCGGCCCTCTCCTCGGCTTGGACGGCGCTAAAAGTGTGAAAAGTCTAAGTGCGCACCGGCTTGGGCACTAAAGACCAGCACGCGGTGACTACTATCTGGTCGGCCAGATGGACGACCGTTCTGCGTAGTCTCCACGCATTCACCCACCTCAAAGAGTGTATCCTCAATAAAAATGCTAAAATTGACCTTTTGCTCATAATATCGAGACCTTTTTTCAATGAATTTCTTCGATATTATAAGCATAAAATCAATTTTGCAATTTTATTGACTACAAAAATGCTCCGAGGAACGTTGTATAAAACTGGAATAAAACAAATAAAACTGAAATATATAAAACTGAGTGTATTCTCACTGGAGGGCTGACTGTCCACCGATTGTCTTGTATTGTCGATGCCGGACAATATGCCAAATGTGAACGCTGATCCATGAAACGGAAGGTTTATTTATGAGGCTGGACTATAAAGGGCAGTTGTGAAATGGTGAGTACCAGCTAGCGGCAGACAAAATGTGACTGCAGCTGGTGCATACGTCAAAATCTGCAGCTGTACCATCGCGAAACTGTACCCGCGCTTATCGCTAGCCCATAGCTTCTGTGCTCGTGTACATTTCATTATTGTTTATGAAGGACCACCAGTGCCTCTTCTGTTTCTGTTTGTATCTCCCCGAGACCAAGTGTTGACTGTTGAGTGTTGATATAGCCCTCCTTTTTCATTGATGAAATTATCAAAAATACTGCGCGAATGGCTTCTCTACATCCGCTGCAATTTGAACTTTAATGGCTACCCGCAGTCATATGCATTTTATGCTTCCCACATTCCGCATCGCCTATTTGGAAAAAGCCCGCGTTTAAATATGTCGGCGAGGTCGCTATTAATAGCTCCTCGACTGATAGTCATGAGTAGGTGCAGATACATAGCCATTGATGTGTAGCGTTCGCTGGTCCACTCAGAGATAAAACACGGGCACAAACGGAGGGAGAACGACGCACGCCGGAGACATGTGATCTGTACAGTAATAGCCGTAAATATGCCGAACCGAAATCGATGTAAATATAGATAACGCTAGGGGGTCTGCACGGCTGTGCTTTTTCACAAATTACAGCCCACCCCTGGCCACAGCTGTTGTGAACAGCATTGGCATTCAAAATATCAGTCTTGATCCCGGGAAAAAGCACGGCTGGAGGACGGCAACCCGCCAGTTTATATAACAACCGGCCGCATCAAAATATATTGGGATACAGTGACGTACCCAAGGGGGGGGGGGGCACGGGGATGTTTTCAAACACTGGATAAAACGTCTTTTACTAGGAAGAAAAATGATATCAAAGTTTCATTTTTGTGCCCCTGGTTACCCGAGGGGCCCCTGATGACCCGATGGGCCCTACAGTCATCCGAGGGCCCCCGGTTTCCTGGGCCCCTGGTCGCCTAGGGGGCCCCTGGTAGCCGGGGCCTGGTCGCATGGGGGCCCCTGATTGCCTGGGGTCCCTAGTCGCCTAGGGGGCCCTGGTAGCCGGGGAGCCTGGTCGCATGGGGGCCTCTGGTCGCATGGGGCCCCTGATCGCCTGGGGCCCCTAGTCGCCAAGGGGGCCCCTGGTAGCGGGGGCCTGGTCGCATGGGGCCCCTGGTTGCCTTGGACCCCTGAGGGCCCCTGGTTGCCTGGGGCCCCTGGTCGCCTGGGCGGCCTGGGGGCCCAGGGTGACCTAAGGGCCCCTTCGGAAGCAGGTGGCCCCCTCCTGGGCAAAATCCTGGGTACGTGCCTGTTGGGATATATACAAATTATATAGACTTAGAGACATGTTAGTGTGGAGAGCAAATAGATATTATAGGATTAAATTGGACTTACTCCACAAGAGAATCGTTTTCGGTCGGAGCTTTCGACATGTATTACATGTCCTCTTCAGCGAAGGTCGGTAATCGGGGCGAAAATAAAACGTTCGGGTCGAATCGAATCGCACAAGATGTCTTGTGATGTCTCGACATCACAAGACATGTCTCGACAAGATGTCTCGACATCTTGTGCGATTCGATTCGACCCGAACGTTTTATTTTCGCCCCGATTACCGACCTTCGCTGAAGAGGACATGTAATACATGTCGAAAGCTCCGACGGAAAACGATTCTCTTGTGGAGTAAGTCCAATTTAATCCTATAATACAAATTATATAATAAAACATTTTTTTAAGCACAGACAGGTACGAACAGTTTCGAAGATTCAATGTGCCAGCATATATTTGCTAAGAACACAATCTTTATCGGCTTGGGACCAGAAAAAAGGTCTTATTCCACAAACTTAACCCTATTCCTGGCGGGGGGGGGCCTTTAAGGCCCCCCTTCAGGTTTTTCTTGTGTCATTGCCAAACGGCGCAACACTGAAAGCTCATACTCGGTGACTTTTTCTATACATTCATTGCGCACATTTTGACGAAAAAAAGTTGCCGGGTCAGGTCAGGTCAGGTCACCAGAGGCGGTTTGGTGTCCCCACCTCAGAAAAGTTTGCAATCACGCCAGAGCTAGAGTTTTTGACCGATCAATTTCTTCTCTTCAGGTTTTAGTTAGGGTACCAGTATGTGCAATTTGTATATCTCAGAATTTTCATATCTGTGACCTGAGGTCAGGCCAGACTCGTGACCTTTACATTACAAGCCTATGGGAAAATATTGAAACGCCTCCTGCTTCGTGTAAAACGAGTCAAAACCACCCAATTCTTTCAGTATTATAGAAGATTATCTCATCGGTGATGATCCTGGTGCCGCTAATCGACAGGGGCACCGGCAAACGTCATCTGAGGTCATGTGACGTCATAAATCGTTTTTCTGTCAATAAATCACGACATGATGGTGCTAAAGACTTGTAAGTGGTACCAAACTGCTCGCCTGGTCAAGGCGCGTCGTTTGGTATGCAGCATGACCATACCCCACAACCTCATTGATGAATGACCTGACCTTGACCTCAGGTCAAATTTCAAATTGACCTGTGAAGGTCATCACATACTTATTTCGCATCGCCTCGGCGAGAGCAACAAAAAAATGTGTTGGTTTTATGTCTCTATGTTTCTTAGTTTAAAAGTTATATAGGTAACTAATTCCAAAACATTTTATCGTTGATGACCTCTGGTGACCTCAATATTGACCTGACCTGAAAATGTCTTATGTAAAAGTTGTAGATCTTTAAACGACCTATCAAACGCCGTTTGCCGTTTGTCGCTGCGATGTGTAGTTTTTGAGATCTGAAGGGGGTGGGGGCCGAATCGGCCCCCCCCCGCCAGTTTCTTGTCCCGAGCCCGCCAGGAATAGGGTTAACCCTCGCCCGTATGGGGGGGGCGAACGGACCCCCCCCCGTTCGTTTTTTTGCGAATAACTCGCGTAAAAAGCGGCTGATCACGGCGAAACTATGAGTACCCTCGCGTTATTCAATTTTACACCTACCCTGAAAATTTCATGACCCTGACCCAAGTGACCTTTGACCTGTGATCTACTTTTCGAGACCATGTTTGGCCGGGATTATGATATTCGGCGTATGTCGGCTCGCATTAGTCGCGCGTTTGCAGTCTTATCGTGGTTTCAAGAGTTCAACCATGTGATAAGAAGTTGGTCCCATGCATTAGGGTGTGTGTCAAGGTCAGGTCAGTTCATTGACCTTTGATGACCTCGGCTCACTTTTTTAAGTTCTGCATGTTTCTTAGCTAGTTTTTGGAGCTGAATTCGAATTTAGCAACCATTTGAACATTTACGAAGTAGTTTTGGTGCCTTTGTAACATGTTACGAAGCTGTCAGAGGCGGTTGACACCTACTACGAATACCCGGTATAGGACCCCTATATGACCTGACCTGACATGACCCGACCTGGTCTAAGTGCAGAAGTCATTAATGATGTCAATTACAGAAAATCTGATTACCGATACCAAACCAAATACCAAGCAAAGCCGTGAGGATATACCGAAACCAAACCAACTAAAAAGTTGAGGAATATAAAAAGTTGGTATATTCCTCAAAAATGAGGAAAATACCAACTTTTACCAATTTATCAGCCTCTTTTGCATTAGTGTTTTTTTTTTAATACCAACAAAATATCAAACATATTAGGATTGAAATACCAAATACCAAGTTGGTATTGGGTTGGTATCGGTATACCAAAAGTTGGTATCCGATTGACATCTCTAGAAATCATCATCTGTGATCAAAACTAACATGATATTCGTGATCAGCACCCCGAAAAACCTCAGAGCAACCACACTTTACGACGTTTTAACAGGTCCCGATTTTCCCAACTTTTGGATTATTGACCTAACCTGGAAGGTCAACCAGTGACCTAGGACCTTAAAATTGGGTACCATCGGCTTCCTCTCGTCCGGGCAACACGCTCGTTTTTTCCGCGAAGCACTAGCTCGATCAGGGGCGAAACGGCAAGGACGGCCTCCCCCCCCCCCCTCTTATACGCTCGTGGATCGCAAAACACCAATACGGGCGAGGGTTAATTATCAAAAGTACTTGGCAGCCCACCGCGCTCCCCGTCCCTGGCGCTTCCCAGACCGTGTGAGGAGAGCCGCCCGACATGCCCCGGGGCACTGGGCGAACCGCTCAGCTGGGCCGCCGGCCGCGTTCAAGGTCGGTAAACGAATCTGCCGGGGGCGGGACTGGCTGATAGGGGTCGAAACCCATTGACGCCGGACGAAAAAAGCGTGGCATCCCTTGTTTCGATAGTTCGTAGCTTTGTGACTTTTTGTCTCTGCCGGTTGTTAATTTGATTACATTGATGTAATAGAGCTCGGATGCCGATGCAACTGAATGATAGGCGTATGTGTGGGCATGAAAGCTCCTACTGGTCATTTACTGGCAGACAGACGGGGCATTCCACGTCAAATCGAACAAAAATCGGCTGTTTTGCACCTTACCATCAGCGATTTCATTATAAATTTGTGAGCGAGTTCCTGTGTCGCCCCGAACATTACATTGATGTTTTTTGCACATTCTGACCACAGGTCTTCTAAATATAGGGCATCGAATTTTTAAAAAATGTTGCATCTTTATATTTTTGAACGACCATAACTTTGGTTGTACTTGTTTGATTTGAATGAAATAAACCTTACTGTTTAGGTAATTTCTTAAGCATTTGTTTAGAATTGCACCTTCTTAAATATATGACCTTGAAATTTGCTTAATTCTGTTCTTAAGCACAAAAATTGAAATAGCAAAAAACACGTCACCTTCGATTTGGCTAATTTTCATATATTTTATTGCCTACCATATTCTTAACAACCTGTGAAAAAATTAGAGTGGGCCATTCATAAGTTTTGAAGAAAATGGCACATATGCAGATTTTCACCAGTATGTTAGCACGCGCAGTGGAGGGGGAAGAGTGAATTTCGCCCCACCCCTCCTGTTTTTCGCCAATATCTCATAGTATTAATGCGAAAATAATTATAGCTACCTGTCCAAAATTGAATTGCACATCTCATCGTGCAAGCAAGAAGAAAATCGGTTCACAACTGGTCTAGTAATAGCGGTGTAAAGTCAACATCCTGTCGCCGCGGCGACGCGGCGACTCGGCAGCCGGCGCCGACCGTTAGCCGCCGCCTGAATTGTAGACTGTGCCGGGACAGAACGGAACGGTTCCGTCTTTACATCGCGCTCCTTACCGCTGATTACGTTCGATTCGCGTCAAATTTTGTGAGAAGACTAAGAAATGTACAGGCAATCTTATGGTGTAAGAATTTTGAAAATCTGCTGGTAAGCAATTGAAATATGAACGTGTAAACACAAAATTGTGATTGCTGCGTTTCCCGCGTCGGCCGATCCTGCCTCAGCCGGCGACATGTTACTCTTAGCAGGTCTCTAACTGCCATATTTATTATTGAATTAACTAGAAATTCCCCATACATACTCAAAAATGTATATTCTTTCGTATAGATAAAAAAAAAGACGTGAAGATATCGTTGCGTGATAATGTTTCGTTGAATTTTTGGCTTCATGATGCATTTCCACACGGCTCAAAATTCACCGCAAAATACCGTTTGCCTGAGACACTTTTACTATGGAACTTGAATGCTTGACTACGATGACTATGTATTTCCATTCTCGCAGAGTTTGGGATATCACTAATCAGCAATCATTCATTTTAGAAAGTGTACACAAGCAAGCATGTCTTGACTCTGTCTTTCAAGGTCACGCGCGGTTGCGTGATGTTGATGCATGAAAACGGCGTTTGCCGCGAAAGTTATGAATGGCCCACTCCAATTTTTTCACAGATGGTTAGGAACATTGTGACGGACATAATATGTAAAAATTACCCGAATCGAAGGTGACGTGTTTTTTGCTATTTAAATTTTTCTGTTTTAATTCAAGGTCAAATGCATTTCAAGGTCACTTCAATTTAATTTTATAATTAAAAATCAAAGCCTTATCAATTGCCTACAAGACCCTGTTAATATCATTTTGATACCAGAAAAGGAACCAGAGTTATAGACATTTAAAAAATTGATGTGTGGCATTTTTGGCTATATTCGATGACTTATATCTCAGCGATACTTTATCAAATTTCGAAAATATTCTACGTAACTCAGTTTTGAACCATGCCCAGTCTGCCTACAAATTTTCAGAAAAATCGAAGGGGATGACGGATTTCGGTGTTTGATTTGACGTGGAATGCCCCAGACGTCCCCTATGGTCCCCCACCCACCCGGCGCCCCTCCCGACCCCCCCCCCCTTCCCCGCGTGCCCTCAGGTCAGAGGTCACCGCGCCGCTCCGCTCCTCCGACCCCGGCGTTCCCGCCTGGCAGAGGTTCGACCGCTACACTGTCAGCTTCGTGGAGCGGCTCACAGATGGCAGCACCGTGCTGTCGCTGCGGGCTACCGAGGCCGGCCAGCGAGACCGCTCCGTCACCCTGCGCGGCTCGTGGTAAGGAGTTCACCGCTCCCCTCACATCCCATACACATGCCTACACACATACGCATAAAGCTACACACTACCTTGACCTTGTCCTTTCACAGGATTGCTCATAAAGTCGCTAGACTCAGGAAAAAAAATATAGCAAACGGTCAGTGTTTACCTGGCACCTGGCGCCGGCCATGCTTAATAGTCTTGCCGGAGGGCAGCGGCGGCCGCCGCGCCGGTGAGGAGAACGGAGCGGTAGAGAGATGAGGTGAATGACCCGCCGGACCATGGGAGGCCGGGATGAGGGCCGCCCAGCCTCCGTCCTCCAGTGGCGGTCGCTCTGCCGCGTGTGGCGCGTGTCTCCCGTGAGCTCACAGCGGGAAGATAGTCGGACGCAGCACGGAAGGAGAAGGATCGTGGTTGGAAGGCTGTGATCGTGGTTGGACCCGGCTGGATCGTGGTTCCCCGGTTAACTTAGCCCGTCCTGTGATAAATCTTGCATATCCCGTATTCCAAACGTTCCCGGTTTTGTCCTGCCGCTCTTTCCGTTCCAATCAGTGATCGTTTGATCCAAGAGACTCATCCAGTCTGCCGCTGCTCAATTCTCGGCTCAATCCTACCAGACCCGAGTATTATCCCCGCCTCGCGCCATGTCGGGCCGCTCGCTGCCGAAGACAGCTCGTGAGCTGCTCAATTCCCGCTCGGCGGCCGCCAGTGCTGTCCGCGTCTGTGTGATGGTCGTGCTAGCGCAGTGTGTTCTCTTCGTGGTGCGCGCGCCGTTCGCGACACCCGACTTCGACGATCTAGCGACTATGAAACTGAGCCTGGACGATACAGCTCAGTACAGAAACGCCACCCACGTGAACGGCAAGGCGCTGGTGTCGCTGCTCGCCGAACTCGTCCGCGCGATGGGCGATCGAGTCACGGCGAGTGATGCCGAGCTGCAGGGACCCGATCGGTTCGATCACCTGAAGCGGGAATCTGACGACCAGTACTGGGCGCTCAGACGGACCCTGCAGCAGGTGATGCCCGAGGCGAGGATCATCGCGCCGGAGACGTCTCCGTCGGACCGGCCGGGCGCGGCGCCGCTGCCGCTGCCGGCCCGATATCAATCCGAGCTGCACAAGGTGGTGATGTTTGACCAGTGGCTGCCGGCCGACCAGCTGACCTTCTGGCTGTCCCCCATCAGCGACAGCCACGAGGACGTGCGCCGCGCCGGCCGCCGCGACGCGCTGATATCGGTCTGCGTGACGTACCGCGGCCTGCCGCAGATGGCTGCCGTGCTGACCGGCAACCTCACCCACTGGGGCCTGTACGGGCGCGGCAACAACCTCCAGCTGCCCGTGGCGCCGCCCATGGTGCCCTTCCCAGAGCGGTTCGGCATGTCCATCGACTCGCGTGAGGCCGGTGAGCTGGCGCGCAAGGCGTTCTTCGAGGACGCGGACCTTTATATGGTGTCGAACCTGGGCCGGAACATGATGGGCGCGCTGGTCCAAGTCGTGGACGGGGTGTTGCTGACCGAGCCGACCGCGCTGCGGACCATGTGCACGGGTCACCTGTTCATGCGACTGTTTGGAGGAAAGGTGACCGACCTAGACGACAGGGATGTGGAGTACCCTGCCGACGGCGGCAGCACCCAGGGTCCCGTGTTCGCGGCGCTCTACTACCACCAGAGAATGCTACAGCAGGTGCTGGACGCCAAGGCCGGAAAGAACATCACCAGGGACTGAAGGGACTGCCAGCTAGGCGTGCTTTGAAAGTTAGGGGCTGAATGGACTGCGAGCGATGCGTGATGTGAACTAGCACCGGAGTTTGGAGGAATTCAATGAAAAGTGTCGGGGAGTAAAATGTTTGGAACGATCTTTGAGTGGCTCACGCGTAACTGAAGTTGGACTTAATGTTTATGTTTTTTTTTAGTTGTTCAAGAGGATAAGTACAAATATTACATTTTTTCAGATATTTCGGTACTCGTTGTGGTACCGAAATATCTGAATAAATGTAATATTTTTACTTATCCTCTTGAACAACTTCGAAAAAAACATTAAACATTAATTACATATCCTGAGGAAAAGTTTTTTAATCATGACACTGAAGTTGAAATGTTGTGTGCTATGCTTGGCAGTGTGTTAGTTATATGAACACTCAGGGACTGAATGGCTGCGAGCAGCTCGGCGCAGTATGAATCTCATCATGACGTGAAAGTGTGATATTTAAAAACGTTTAGTTGTGGAAGGTAATGCAATAGACATTTTTAAATATTAATCCCATGTAACACGCGTGTGTGCGATAGCTCACCCAATGGGGACAGAATGAGCATGGCTGATGGGCCACAAATATTTTAAATTTGGACATGGCTGCGGCGCCTGCCTTAGGTGGCATTAAGCTGTAAAATTTGGATGAGCTGCTTGCATAATAGTTATGTATTTCTGACGAACAACTGTGTGAATTGCTTGATTTTTAACTCTACGTGAGATTTGCAGTTGACTTTTTTATAATTTACCGTCAATGCGTACACCGGTACGATTATGGCTGGGAATGTGCTTTTGCATTTCTGTTTTATCCCCGTTAGGGATGTGTAACTTGAAACAACGGGTGTGCCGAGGCCCAGGTGTACCGAGCGGTATGCCATTCGCTTTCGTTTTTACCTTTTGACATGCGCTGATGATATCATCCCAGAAATCTCTTACGACCGCACTTGTTTCGTGTGTGTGACATTGCTAAACATTACCTTGCCTTACGTTATGTTACGTTGTGGTTGTTACCTTATTGTTTTGCTTGGTACTGCCCCTGTAATACTGACGTGCAGTTATCACGTATTCTATTGATAGGCGTCATTTTAGCTTGCTGCATATTTCAGGTTTAGACTCCAATGCTCGAGGCTGATGTGCTATTTTGTGTTCAGTGTTCGTGCAGCTTAAGCAACTTTTCTCGCGATTATCAAACGGTGACTTGCCACTGTGTCTGTGTGTGATTCGGCATCTGATGTTTACGGCGTATATATATGTAGTTTGGTATTATGGGCTGTTCTGTTTCCGTGTAGGAGCTGTTTTAGTCGTTACGACTTCATTGTCGTTCAGTACCGTTTCAAAATACTCACTTACGAATGCCGGATGTTGTACGAGCACCGACGGATGTTTTAACGCTATGGGTGGTGCATTTCGAAGCTCTTTATTTTGTGAATGAGCATATAAATAAGTACCTATGTAGTTTTGTTGAATGCACATTGTACAATACTGTGCTATGATTGCCTGCCGGTGAATAAATGTCAACAAGGAAAATATATCTCGTTGTTTTGAATAGAATGTCTAGATGATTGTACAGCACAGTGAACCTAATTTTGTGTTATTCCAATGGTTGAAAGGCTGAATCAGTTCATTGCTTGCGTTTTACTTTACCCTGAAAACGAACGCATTTGTCTTTCAAAGCTCATGATGTTACTCAAACATTTTCTCCACATGTGATGTAGGTTTGATTCAATGTTCTTTCTACTCTTTTCATTGCTAAACCGACAAAGAACTCAGCGTTTAAAGTTAGTTACCTTACGACACCCTCTTCAACGCTTCCAAATTCGTATTTAATCGTTTCAGCACTCCCTCCTCCGTGACAGGTCCTCGACACGTGTGGCCGCCGGAGACACTGTGCACGTGCTACACACCATCCAATGGTGACGTCATCGACAACTGGTTGGCCAGCTGTTGGTGCCGGCCGGCGACCTCCTCTCCGGCACCAGCGTGGTCTCGGCCGTCTCTGTGCCCGCAAGGCCGTGCTCTTGAGCTGTTCCGTGGTCTGGAGCCCGGAAATAAAGCCATGCTGGTCGGAAACGATGTTTCACCAGCTGTTTCAGGAGGTTAGTAGATTGGAGGGAGTGTGAGGAAGTTTGTGGGGAGGGAGAGGAGGTCTTATCAGTTCACCTTGACTCGGGTTGGCGTGTTGAGTAGTGATGTCAATTACGCAAAATCGTGATACCGATACCAAACCAAATACCAACAATATCCATGGGGAAATACCGAAACCAAACCGATTTGGGAGTATGAGGAAAATACCAACTTTTTACTAAATTTTCAGCCTCTTTTACATTAGTGAGGATTCATAATACCAACAAAATAGCAAATGCACTCGCCTTGAAATACCAAATACCAATTTGGTATCGGTTTGGTATCGGTATACCAAAAAGTTGGTATCCGATTGACATCTCTAGTGTTGAGAGAGGTGCTGAACTAGATCATGACTACTAGCTTTGTGTGACTGTATGGTGGTGGCATGGATGAGGTAGTAGGTAATCCATGGTGGTGGTTCGATGGTTTGCTGAGAGGTGAGTCGTTTTTATTATATATTACTTCTTCGTGTCAAAAACCTTTTTTTTTTACTTAATCTTGCTTTTTATCCTCCCGAACTATCTGCGCACGGCGAGCTTGACAACACACATTGTTCCAGGCATTATCGATGCTGTACGAAAATACACATTTCAAATATTTCGCCATTGCGAGATAGTACGTGTACAACGCAGACATTCATGTGTCACTGTATCGTCCCGGACCCCACCTACCCCACCCCCTCCCACCCCGCCCCCGTCCCCGTCCCCGTCCCCTCCCGTCCGACCCAGGTCGTACCAGACAGTGGTGGTGTGACTCCTTGAGCGACACGTATTGACCAAACCGTCGCCGGCGTCTTGTGAGAAGCCTGACTCATGCTGTGACGGGCCGACCCCGCCTGATGGAGGGGGGGGGGGACTGTTGATGTGGCTACAGGCACTGGCAGAATGGTTGGACAAAGCTTAATGCTCACTGGGGATGTTTCTTCGACTATCTTGATGATGTTACGCCTGGTGGAGATGCCTTTATTATTTCGTCCAGAAGGGGACGTGACGCACTAGCCTGAAATGCTGACCTTCATGGTGGAGAATATTATAATTGTGTAGCCTCGTGTTTATGTATCATCGCGAGTCGCAGTACTATGATCAGCGAAAGCTACTGCTTTAGCGTTCGGATATTGCTATTTCACCTTATGTGCATGCAACACTGAATTTGGCTAATGCAAGACGCACGATCGTTCTTCAGTGTTCCCTCCTGCAATAACGTGGCATGATAAGGTTCGGATACTTGCCGCCATTCCGGTGCCCTGAAATCTAACGGTCATTTTTTTTAAAGATAGGGCAGGCTCCCGGTCTGTGAATCACCCGCTGAACCCTCCCCTCCTGCCTACAGGTGATGAGGAACCGCCTCTGTACAGCCAGCGCTATCCGGTCGCGCGTCTCCGAACTACTGCGCCAGAACTCAACCGTCAGCGCCGCATACGGCGGCAATCTCTCCAGCGCCGAGCTGGTAGAGGAGCTGGATCAGTTCGTGGCGCCCATCCTGGCCTGGGTGCGGCGCTACGCTGAGTGGGGGCGAGACGCAGAGGTGGCGACACCTATACAGGGAAAAGTGGCGACGCCAGCGCCACGCAGCGACGAGATCTGGGACGGCCGGGTAACGGCGCTGAAGGATATCGAAGAGAACTACTGGTCACCACGGCTCGGCATCAAGGGAAAAATCGATCTGACTGTTGAAGTCAAGTGCAGAAAACGTCCTACAAAGGCAAGTTTCTTCTTGATTCGAAATAACGCTCATTTCAATCGCAAATGCTTTCACTACAGCCACTGAAAGGGCTCAGAGTATCGTTTATAAGAAGTTGTTCGACGTACTTTTTGCCCGTCGAGATCCAATGGGATTCACTGGTGTACTGCACACGCATTCTGGCTATATGACTGAGTCTGACTCAACTCAATGTTCTGATAACCATGCTTCTCTCCATCCCGGCGGGGATCTGCCCCTCCCCCCTCCGCTGCTGCCCTGTCACCCTGACACCCTCCCCCTCCCCGTCAGGTGTTACCCCTGGAGCTGAAGACTGGCAGACCTACGTTCTCTGCCGAACACCAGGGTCAGGTGACGCTCTATTCCATGATGACGTCAGAGAGGAGGCCCGACCCCGGCGCGGGACTGCTGCTCTACCTGAGGTGGGTCCGGCTGGGCCGGATGGGATGTAGAAACTTTAAAAAAAAAAACACTCCTGTGAAGGAGTGTGGGATGGCTTTCAGTGTGGATCCTGCTCCAAGTTGTGGGACGATGCACGTCTGAGCCCTCAGTGCTTATAATTTACCTAATGTCTACTTTCAGTTAAGTATCCGGTCAGTACTGCCGCAGTTGAATTAACCAGGTTCAGCTCCCACCCCTCAATGTTATCAATTTAATTATCTAACGGTCATCTGTAGCTCTAAAGCATCTGCATTGTGCACGTTATACGATCGGAAAATCACCATTTGGCGTGGAAAAATGATTCTCGTTAGGAGCTCGCTATTACATAACCCTCGCCCTTCGCCGTGTAATTTTGCCGTCGCGTGGTGTCACTATGTCCCACATGCTCTGC
The DNA here is from genome assembly GCF_019059575.1 of Amphibalanus amphitrite. NCBI lineage: Eukaryota > Metazoa > Arthropoda > Thecostraca > Balanomorpha > Balanidae > Amphibalanus > Amphibalanus amphitrite. Next base: position 93,877 of record NW_024883373.1, read on the forward strand.
CTCAGCCTTCTCTGATCTGACATGACCTGACCTGACCTCAGGACGGGCGGTATGCGGGAGGTGGCGGCCGGGCCGCACAATCAGAGAGATCTGCTGCAGCTGCGGAACGAGCTAGTCTACTTCCTGAGCGCTGCCCCAGCCCCCGCCGACCCCGCCGCCGCCTCTGTCGACCCCGCCGCCGCCTCTGTCGACCCCGCCGCCGCCTCTGCCGACCCTGCCGCCGCCTCTGTCGACCCGCTGGGGGAGCTGGAGCTGCCTCCGCTGCCAGAGGTCATTGGCAACGAGCGGGCCTGTCAGAAGTGTCCCCATCTGGTGGCGTGCTCGGCCTACCAGCGGTGAGTTGCGGGAAGAGGGTTGTGGGGAGAGTGGAGTGATAGATGTTCAGGGCAGGTTATGTTTTGTTGCGGCAGTAAAATTCGGGTCTGAAGCTGGTTGGGTGGGATTTGTTAAGTTCGATGACGTTTTCTAAGTGTTCTCCGTATATAATATCCTATGTCGATTGTTGAAGATGTTGACAAGTGAACTCAAATTTTTCACTATTTTCAGACCGAGCGATCCTCACGCGGTTCCGGACGGTGCCTCACACCTATCCCCGGCCCACCTGGCCTATTTCCTGCGCTGGAGCCTTCTACTGCGCCTCGAGGCTGCTCACTCGGCCGACCAGGTCTCTATGGCGCGGCTCTGGTGTCTGCCGGCGGCCGAGCGGCAGGCGCGCGGCCACGCGCTGGCCCGCTGCCGGCTGCTGGGTGCGCGCCGCACCCCAGCCGGCTGGGTGCACCGGGTGCAGCGTCCGCCGGGTGCGCCGGCCACCCAGCTGGCGGTGGGTGACCTGGTGATGGTCGGAACCGACCTCCGGCTGGCCGTCTGTATGGGGAACCTGACCGAGCTGAGCGACACGGAGGCCGCGGTTCTGCTCGACCGGTGAGCGGGGTGCGGGGAAGTTTTTCTTAGGGGAAATTAGGCATTCAGTGGGCCTTTTGGACCAGACGTGTGCAGAGGGGAAGTGTGGGTCAGGGTATGGCTATGAGTTATGACTCGGCCGCTGTGCGGGATCGATGAGACGAGCTGGGAGTCTGGTTACGAGCGAGCGAGCGCAGCGAGCGAAGTGAGTCTTTTCAACATAACGGAAAAATCTCAGTATGAGCGGCCCGGCCCGGCCCGGCCCGGCCTGTAACGCTTTTGAGAGGCTTATATCTCAGCAACTGCTGGACCGATTGGCCTGCGGTCTTTTTTGCTGTGTAGCCCCATTCCTTCTACCCCGTAATTGGCTACTTTTGATACATCTCAGTGACCGTCGTGGCACGTGCCACGTGAAAAGTCAAGGGTGTTCAAGCTGTTTTGCAAAAGTAGTGATTTTGAGAGGCCCATATCTCAGCAGCCGCTTGGGCGATTGTCTTGCGGTAATTTTTGTTGGGTAGCTGCATCCCTTCTACCAAAGGTCGGATATTCTTGATCTATGTGAGGGACCCCCACTGCACGTGCAAAATGCAAAAAGAAGAGGTGCCAAATTTGTTCCCATTTCAATAACTCGGTAATTACTGGGGCGATTTCGCTGAAACTTGGCATACAGGTAGGCACCCACCAGGCAATGCATTCCCATGTGTTGCGGTTAGGGTGCTACTGCACGTGCGCACGTGCAGGGGGCGCTCCCAGATCTCGAGAACGGCTGGGCCGATTGCGCTCAAATTTGGTACACAGTTGGGGACCATTTAGTAGGGTGCCGTGCAAAAGTCGGTTTGGACCCCTTTTGCACGTGCGCACGTGCAGAATGCCGCTTCCAGATCTCAGGAACGGCTGGGCCAATTGCGTTCAAATTTGGCACACCGCTAGCGACCGGTTAGAAGGGTGTTTTGCACAAGCCCGTTGGAAGTACCCTCTCGCCCTTTCGCACGTGCAGGGCTCACTATCTCGCTCGCTCGTTCTTCGCCCAAAAGGCGTTTTACTGGTTAGGAGCAGTTTGGGGATGTGAAAAGGGAAAGGCTGATGGAGCTTTGGGAGCTTTGGGAATGTTGTGGCGGGGAAGGTCAGGGTTTGTTGGACAGAGTTCGCTAGACATGTTAGATGACGCGTCAGTTTTGTGAGGGCAATAAAAGCCGCTCCTAATACTGTTGACATAACGCCAGTGACCTAGCTCGATTTCCCCGTGCCAGTGACCGGACCTGACCTCCCGGCCATGTTCGTGACCTGACCAGACCCGGTCTGACCCGCCTTTGGTGCCAGGGACATGACCTAATCTGACCTGTTTCCACAGCGACCTGACCTCGTACCCTGGCGGCGCCGAAGAGCTGTACCACGTGGACAAGTGCGAGTACCAGGTGGAGACGAGCATGGGCACCTACTTCTCGAGTCTGGCCCGGCTACTGGACAACAACGAGCACAGTCGGCGGCTGCGAGAGCTGCTCATAGACCGGTGAGGCGAGGAACGGGAGAGGTGGGGTGAGTTAAACGGAAGAGGCGGGACAGCTTGGGTGAGGTAATTTTGAGCGCCGGTGTTTAGATTTTTAGAGGAAGCTTCAGATTTAATTAATAGGGTTGCCAGAAATGTGCCAACTTTTGATGGAGGGCAAGAAGATCTTGGTTTATGACGGTGCTGTTGGGATGCACTGCAGATCAATGAGGAAGACGGTTTTAATGTACAAAATATTTGATGTTGCCATTCAGCCTCCATGTGCTGTCTACTTTATGGGTAACAGCGACTGATGTTGGGTCCATACTGCGGTACTAGGTACCCATGATATGCTACTTCTTACTGCTGAATCGTTTTTTTTTTTGGCATTTGGCTTTTAAACTTTTTCACGATACTTTGTCGCTAAGGTTAACCAGTGGAAGGGGGGGGCGGATTTCGCCCACCCCTCCTGTTCTTCGCCAATAACTCGCGCCGCAAGCATAATATCAATGTGAAATTTCGGCTACCTGTCCAGAATTGAATTGCAGATCTTCTCGTGCAAGAAGTAAGAAAATCGGTTCACAACTTTTCTAGTAATAGCGGTGTAAAGTCAAACATCCTGCCGCCGCGGCGGCCGGCGCTAGCCGTTACGCGCCGCCTGAATTGTAGACTGTGGGGGCGGGACGGTTCCGTCTTTACATCGCGCTCCTTACCGCTGATTATATTAGATTCACGTCAAATTCGGTGAGAAGACTGAGAAATGTACAGGCAAACATATGGTCAAAGAACTTTGAAAATCGGCCGGTAACAACTTGAGTTATGAGTGTGTAAACGGCGCGCCCTAAAGCCCCAATAAACAAACCAACAACAAAATTGTGATTGCCGCGTTTCCCGCGTCGGCCGATCCCGCTTCAGCCGGCGACATCTTACCCTTAGCAGGCTTCTAACTGCCATATTTATTGTTGGATTATCTAGAAATTCACCATACATACTCACAAATGTTTGTTCTTTCGTATAGTGAAAGATTAAAGAAAATCGGGCGGTAATTTTTTGAGTTATCGGCGTGTAAACGCAAAAAAGTCGCTAACATGGCAGATTTGACCAAATTTGACCTCATTTGACCTTGAAGATATTGACCTAGGGTCATGAAATTCACACACAAACAGAGTTCCCCATGGCCCTCACCTACCCTCCAAATTTCGTCTTTCTAGCTGCAGTGGGAGCTGAGATCTTAAGGGGGCGACATCCGCCCCCCTTCCACTGGGCGTAGTACTCGCAACCCTTCCACTGCCGCGCGTGTTAACCCTATTAGTGGCAGGCTCCTGGCTACCCCCTATTAGTGGCAGGGGGGGGGGGCTGTTTACGACCCCCCTTGATATCTCGAGATCTAACGGGCCGATTTTCAAAATTCAAACGGCATTCGATTTCGCTCAACGTGATCTACATTTCTAAAAAATAAAAATAAAAAATGTCAAGGGGGGGTAGAGGGGGTAAAAACGGGCAAATTGCAGATACATTTTAGACTGTTTATCACGGCCAGGTTTCTGAACCAATCTTAACGCAACTTTTGCCGATCGATAGAGAATGAACCAGGAATTCACATGGATCCCAAAAATATGCATTTTCAAAAATCATAGGCGGATACAGATCATTGAGATTGGGGGTACACAAAAAGTATAGTAATAAGGTTTTTGTTGGTACTGTTTCTAAAAAGGGTGGTAATGGTCTTGTTATGCTATAATTTTCTTATGAGAGAACGACTAAAATTGTATTGGTAATGCATAGGCGGTGTCAGGGCACCTATGTTGGGAGGTAAAACATAACCCCCCTTTTTGGACGCCTGGATCCGCCTATTATAGCAAAAACGTGTCAAAAGAGGATGCACAATAACTGTATATGTTATCACATGATACCTTTTATTCACTGTTCGTAAAACTGGTGCAGCATCGTGATCTTCGCCCAAATGACTCGCTTCACGAATAGGACCCCCCAATTCCCAGTGCTCTGGAGCCGCCCCTGGTAAAGTTATGAACTTGAAATTTTTAGGGAATGTGCCCAATTTAGTTTTAGGAAAAGTCAGAAAATTTCAGCATCGTAGCTTCAGCGGTTTCGGAGATATTCCCGAAAAACCTGAGGGGTGGATAAAAACAACCCCCCCCCCCCCTGCCATATAGGGTTAACTCGCGCCCCGTAGGGCTATCGGCGGACCCTACCACCCGTAGGGGAGGGGCCGTTTCGGCCCCCCCCCCCCCTAAGATCTCGGAAATTTACCGGCCGATTTTCAAAATTCAAACGGTGCTCGATAGCCCCACCGGGGAACTACCTTGTGACCAAATTTCATTGACCTAGGTCAAACCGATGACGTCACAGGTCAGGTCAAAGGTCGGATTTTCACCGTTCACAGGCATTTCAAGAAATGTGTTGTGAAATCGAGTAAATTGGTAATTTATTGAAAACCATCGATGGTACATTGTTCGTCAAACACATACTTTGCTATCTGAGGTCACTGATACCAGGTCACACACACACACAGGTCAGGTCACAGCGAGGTCAGGTCACCGAGGGTCACAATATGAAAGTGTCGTGTGAATTCAGACTTGTAAACGATTCAAAAAAATTCAATCAATTCAATCACGACTCACTTGATGAAATGACCGATTCAATAACTCAATCAAACAGTCTGATTTTCCAAGCGATTCAATCACGACTCATGGACCTTGTGATTCAACTCAATCACGACTCAACCCATTATCAGTGATTCAGGGAATGACTCAACTCATGATTTAACTCAACGCTATTCAATCAAGATGTTATATAAAATATATACATATTGATATCAATTTAAGACATTTTTGGAAACTGATACCAAACAGATACCAACCAAATACACTAGGAAAATACCAAAAAAACACCGAAAAGTACTAAATCTATACTGAACTCAACAAAGTTGTAGATATTATATAAATACGGTGTAAAGATGATAATTTAAGTACAGAAAAGACAAGTTCTGTTACAAATGAAACTACCAGAGGACTTTTAAAAATTCATTTATCTGCTTGGCGCTTGCAAAAGGAAACATACAAAATTGCACAGAACAAAAAAAAATATTATCAGCAACATCGAAAAGGACCAAAATTTGCAAATCAATTGTGGTACCCAAACTAAAATAGCTGGTGATCAGCCATTCAAAAAAAATAAATATTGATTGATACTTTATGAAGCAGTGGTAAAGCCGGTAAAGCATTACACAGGACTAGACATTTTCGGCGTGCTACAAGTTTTCTTTACTATCAAGAATATGGAATATCGACACATACGAAGCTATTCAATAGTTACATAATATAAACTGAATGTTCTTATGATAAAACTACCTCAACCATCCAATCTTCAATGACAAAATAACAATTCCAAGCCCGCCCCACGACACCAAACATCCCAAACATCATACGTACGGGCGGAGCTGAGTTGCAAGTTGTAAAGGCCTGGCTACGACGCGTTTTCTGGGTGCGTTTTTTGCTTTTGCGAGTTTGCGTGATTTGCATAATACGGTTCTAGAAAGGAACGATATTATGTTTTGTTTTTGTTATATATTTTGTAAAAAAAAATTAATTATTAAATTATTATAAAAGGTTTTATTAACGTTTATATAATATACGCAAAACATGCAAGCTCGCAAAAAACGCACGCAGAACACGCGTAGTGTAGCCAGGCCTTTAGTAGGGTAGCCTGGGGCAAGATGCCCCAGATAATTTATTTTGCTACATAACTTTTGTCCCACATCACCTGGAAGGTCAATTTGTGCTCAATGCGTTCTTTGGACATTTTACTTTAAATTCCACCCCTCAAATTCATTCATATGATCGGACTCCCAGCTAGGAAGTGATTTGTGAAGCAACTGCAAATAGGGCGTTTTGCCCCAACCCCAGGGCAAAACGCCCCACGGCCTGGGGCAAGAAGCCCATGCTCTAGATTAAAGATTTAAACATG